>NC_037596.1:22819403-22859884 GCF_003073045.1 Pomacea canaliculata | reverse complement strand
TACCATCTTGAAGAGATATAATTTATTTATACAATTAGACTATCCCTCATTTGTGTCATCAATCATAAAAACAATTAAATAAAAAGACTGACTATCATAATCGCTAGTCACGTGTCACACTTTACCTGTCAGTTCCTCTTCGTCGGCGATGATCAACCGTCCCATCCTCCGCGGCCCGCACGACAGTCCTCCACCAGCTTGTCGTCTTTCCTCGACTTTTGCAGGAAGTGTGTATTTCCAGAGAGCACCTGGCCGGGACTGTTCCCCAGCATCAGTTTGCTTCTTAGTCTCCCTGCAGCAAATGATGAGCAGACACATGCTGCACGACTCCGAGTACGTGCTGAGACGTAGAGCACTGCACGTAGCAGCCCACGGTCGCCATCGCAGCAGTCAACACTTTACCTGTGCCGGGTGGACCGGCCAAAGCTCTAAGGCTTTGTTGATGAGAGCAACCTGTGGGGAAGAGACGATCTGAGCTAACACAACCCAGTCGCGACCCGTGCCTAACCACAGAGTCTTAACCCGCATGGCCGGCGCTATGTACAGGCACTGTCGACTGTATGTCGACTTGACCACAAAACCTGCTCAACTTATTATACCTTCACCACAAATTCTTAACAATAATATCATTAAAAAATCATTGTTAAATCTTTATTAACCCATACCCACGTGTGCAGCTTTTCGTTGTGTTTTTTTTTACTGCATTCTTTAAAGAAGATTGGATGCCTGAGGATTAAAGACAGAGATTTCATATGTCGGCAATGACATCCGAATTCAAAAATCTGCTGATAAACAAACTTATAAATATAAAGTTTTATTTGTTTTTTTTTTTGTTTTTTTTTTTTTTTTTTTTTTTTTTTTTTTTTTTTTTTTTTTTTTCTACGTCTGTCGGTGGCTTTTCTTTCTTCACAGCAGAGAAATCCGCTGACAATACCTATTTAACAATTATTTTAAAACTATTTTCAGTCCTCTAATTTTGAGGACTTTCGGCTGAAGCTGTTCTTAGATGGTATCATGAAATAATATAACGAAAATAATAATAGAAAGACACTTACCATCCGCTAACATCTATTATAAAAGAGCCTAAATTCTGATGGATGATAGGTTGAAATTACCGTGCTACCACATCTTGTGAAAGGTCAGGGTCATGCGGCGTCAGCCCCAAGTCCTGCCACACGTCGCTGCCACCAACTCGCGGCTGACTGAGGTCATGGCATCGATGGAGGCTGGGGTCTGCAAATTGTCGGGCAGACACATGATCGAGACCAGTGGATTTCGGGCTAAAATCTCTTCACACAGCATGCACGACGTCAGCTCCAAAGCAGGAGATTTTAAAAAATCGTTTCCTGGTTATTTGGTGAATTTCTGGATCACCATCCTCTCTCTGTTTGTCTTCTAAAAGAAAATTTGATTTCTTTTACCTCTGTGATTGCAGATCGCCGTCTACTGCTTTCGCTGTAGCTGAAGAGCAGTGACGTTGGAAAAGCAATCGTAGCTGACCCAAAACGCCGGAAGTGATGTCAGACACCAAGTGTGACAACATGGGCTCCCGCTTTGTCGAGCGCTGTTCACGGCCGTTTAAGCTTCTTGCGAAGTGTGTCTCGTGTTTACATCGTCTGACATGTATTAAACTCTCTTCAGCATTTGCCCAAAGGCCTTGACTGCACCACATTACAAAAATCCGTAGTGTCTGTGAATTGAGAAGCACATCAAAGTCTCCCCTTCTCCACCTCTTGGGTAAGGAGGAGGCAGTTGGCGGGTACCGCAAGCGGAGTAGTTATATCAGCGTAAGCTAGGTACTGTGTGGAACTGAAACTGGCTCAGTCCGAACGCCACTTCTGTTCGTGTTTGTCTACAACATTCCTTACTACCAGTGACCACCCGCGGAGTGGCAGCATCACTGCTGCATCCACTCTAGTACAGATGGCTCAGAGGACGAACTGGTGACCAGGATGATCTGGAATCATAAATGTCTCCCAGTGAGGTGGGACTAGGGGGGTCCTCAGGGTTTGTGAGAACTCTCAACGTGATGACCAGCAAGTCACCTGTCTGTTAGTCATCGGCACGACGCTTAACATACACCGGGCGGAGGAGGCAGGACATAGTAAACAACGAGAGTAAGGCTCTATCAGGGCCAGTAGGCCTTCCTCGACCCAGCCGCGGAGAAAGACCTCTGCGTGCACTCACGGTGTCAGCTGCAGAACAAACAATATATGAAAAATTTTGCCAACGGATTTCAAAATGCAGTATCGTTATGTTTTAATCCTTTTTTAAATGTATTTTTTTAAATTGTGATATGTGATGTTCCTCACTGTTGTTAAGGAGACACTCTATAGCTCAGTATATTGTTGTGTAAGCGGGCGTGAGACTTACCTGCTGTAAAGAAGACAGGTGAGAGCTCGGTTGACCCTGATGTGTGTCGGGTACCTTGCCTGCCATCCGCACTGTCTTTCATAATGATATCACAAATACCAATGGTGCAGGTTGCTTTCAGCTGACCGCCTCGGTTCGTAATTTTGCTGTCTTTGTTCTCACCAATGAACATATCATTGGTTACCTACAGAGGCATATGACATGGGCGAAAGCCTTCTTGGTTATGTATAGAAGACAAACAGACCGGCGCGTTGGATAAAAAGTTTTCTGTTTTAAAGACGTCTTATCTGTTGCATCTGTTGTTGGCTACAAACAAACACGGACATGCTGTGAGGTTGTAGAAGTAAACACAGGAAATGTCTTTCTTACTTCTGCCTCAAAGGTGACGAATAATTAACGAAGACTGAGGTGCCGTGTCTAGGTGTGCTATTAGCTCGTCCTCTGCTTAAAAACAACACGAGGCGTGGAAGAGGAGGTCATGCCGAAAGGTCGACACCGCAAGAAACTTTCTGAAAAAATGACTGCTCGATGGCAGCTGCACCTCATTGCACAGCCTTCAAGGAGCTTAGAAAAAAAGCTTGAATAGCAGGGATAGTTTGACAGATATACTTCCTAGTTGTGAAATCTTCATTAAACTTAAAACTACGCAGTTCTATTGTGAAACAGTCAGTAGCTGCGTTGTAGATGCGATCGTGTGTGACAAAGTTTGCCATTTGTTATGTGCCAGTTGTTCTGGCTAGTCTCTGAGTATGTCAGTTGAACTTAGTCTTACTCTCTCTCTCGTTTTACTGTGCAATCGTGCGAGGTGCGTGTTTCGATGATAACACGACTCGATCTGACCAACACTACAAGTTTTCAGCAGCCTATGAAACTCGACAAATACCCCAGGTAACATAGCTGCCATTTTGTTGTGGACAGTCACGGAGTTTGGTAGTTACGGCAGACGGATAACACTTTCTACTACAGATCTGGGTGGTGTGTCTCTAAACAGCGGCAGTTAAATGCTACTTTCAGCGATAAACATTGCAATACAACAACAAGGGGCTAACGCGATGAAACTCAAGCCATTGCTGCGTCAGTTGTCTCCCTGAAATGAGTGAGATTTTAATGTACTGGCGAACAATAGGGACTACGAACGTATACGGAACTAGGCGTAAGCCGCCACTCCACCACAAATAGATTGAGGATGCAAGTAGGGTAGGTTAAAGAAATTTAGTCAGGCCCGGACCCCGAGAAGAAGACATTGCTTGATCTGTTTGTTCTCGCGAGTGAGATGTGGGTATGCAAGGGCAGTTGCTGGCACATCGGACGCGGTGCGGTACTCACCCTTGTTTGGATTAACATCATCTAGATTCTAGACAAAGTATGACATCTTTTACATTATTTATTTTATGGAATGATTACATTAACATCCTTTTTGTTTATTTCTTGTAAATGGTAATATACTGTAGGTAAGTTTAAGCTGGAACATGTGAGAGAAGGATTTGTATGAGTTACGACAAGCAGTCCGTAAACGGCAGAATAGGTTTTTAAATTCAAAAACGTATAACTTAGTAGAAAAACTAAGAAGCTCGAGAATTCTTCGTCAAGTTCGACTAGCCAGACTTTGGCTACAACATGAACTTGTACTGGGCAACACGACTGCCAAAGAGACAAAAATGTGTCCAGTGACACTCGTGGACAGCACGACAAGGAAGTCAATGCACTCGCAGCCTGATGACAGTCGAGGAGAGAAGAGCAAGCAACTTTCTGAACAAGTACAAACCTCTGAGCTCAAAATTCCAAGTGCAATGAAGCCAAAGCAAGTCTGTTGTAATCTTTGCAGTGTCATGCTCGCACCCAGTCGTATGGAGATCCATGTGGAGGATGGGGTGCCGGTGGGATTAGAGGTAATGTTTAGGTCGCAGCGTCCTTCATTGTTGCATTTTCTCTGGGGACACGGTCTGGGTTTGTTTCGCCCCAGCGGGCGGCCATATACTTCTACGCTCTGATTTATGGTAGTAACAGACGCTAAGACCAGCGGGACCAAATCCTAAAACAAGGGAGACAATTTACGCCGAGCAGCATCGCCAGTCTCTGTTTCGTCTCCATTCGACTAGTTTTACCTTGCCCTCCAGTTAATTTGCTGAATGTTTTTCAAGCGTGGATCAAATGTGCGTTTTGTCGTCTGGGCGACCAACAATCTGGATGCATATCGCGATCTTATCCGTGGGTCTGTCCTCGACTGTCTGGCTGTCTATCCACCTTGCTTTGCACCTGAGAACAACGAGTGAGGGTGTTTCTTGACAAACCTTGCAGGGAAGGAGTGTCTTTCCGAGTATTGTCGGAGAACAAAAATCTTCAGCTACTTACCGGACTGGCAGCTGCCATCATGTGCAAACTCTGAAACCATGAATGGATCGGATGTTGTCTAATACCTTGAGAGGTACACCGCTTACAACCCAACGCCTAGCAACCATCTAAACCGCTGACATTTTAAAGTATTTCTAGATGACTAGTTTGCGATTAGTGACACATTGCACCTGTCTGCGATTGTTCCTTTTGCCCAAAAGAAAAAGATACAGGAACCCTATCTGTATCCTTGATTGAGCAGTTGGCTACAGGGCCGTTCGTCTCGCAATGAATTATAGATGGAGTCTACTAGTGACACTGATACTGCTTACAGGCATGGTATGACACTGAGGGGCACAGCAGTTGAATACTTCTTTTCATATCTTTTCATGCTTTTACAACTGCCTCTGAAAATATTTTTTTAAATAGTTAAAAGCATCTGTTCCTATAAATTCATATTTGTGTCACACCACTAATTTTGCTTGAATATTCACAGCTAACAGATGATAATCCGTGACCTCGACAGACCTGAGCAATCAAAGAGGTTCTACATGAAATGTTCTTTGGAAAAAGATCTCAGCGCCGCCTGTCTATTCACAACAACAACAACAACAACAACAACAACAACTACTACTACTACTACATGGTCGCTAAGACACAGCAAGCTGATGTTCTCTTCAATGATCTTCACTTCATTGTTTGATTAATCGTCTGCTCTAAGTTATAAATGTTGTTACGGATTCGTTCCATGTTCAACGTGGGACGTTCTTGATGTTGCAGGACATTGTGATAGCAGTGAGAGAGTGAGCAGACTATACTGTACCCAGGGTGGAAGCAGGATGCTGGCTGCAGTCTGTGACAAGATGGAAAACCTCATTGTCACTGACTGCTAAACTGTCCAACAAAACGTAGGAGGCAAAGTCTTGTACCTGCATCTCTGGACATTACTCAGCAGCACAACATGGCCTCCTCAGGCAGACGGAGTGGACGACGGAATCGCAGCCCCGGATGTAATCAGTTTTGTTCCAAACGATTACTCAAAAATCTGCACGACGGAAGCAATTAAATTTACCACGCTTACAGTAATCTTGTTATGTTTCCACTTCAACGCTTGTGGACGGTGGAGGCACTGTTCTACAGTCAAGAGTGAAAAATGTGTTTCTTGCCGAGCAACAACCGTTTGGTAATATTGCCGAGGACAAGAAAGCTGCCAGCCTGGCGGTTACGAACCTGGTCTCTTGCTCTTCTTTGATTCCTTGTGTGACAAATGTCATCAGTCAGTTAATGTAGACTGAACATCCAGCTAGGCGTGGGTAGAGTGGTCGTGTCCTCCACACAATTAAAGAACTCACTGAGAGAAAACCTCTGTAGATGTATAATTAACTTGATCCTATCAGAGAAATTTGCATGTTGGCCATTGTCTGAGAAACCTATCCATTAACTTGCCTTTTCGAGCACGATTTATTATATGATCGTCACTACAAGAATGCTTTATGATCTCAAACCAAAGAGTGGGTACGTTTTGCACCCTGTGAGGGGCTCCCACACCCAAATCGAGAATCGTGCGTGACCTACTGACCGGAAATGATTGTGTTTCGATGATCCTACATGTAAAGCTGCTTTGCCATTTCCGTGTACCAAAGTTATTTTTCCTTGCAGGCTTCCCATTACACTCATTTCAAACATGACAGTATTTTTTACATAATGCGACATGGCACATTCCTTCCACACCAATGTCTCTGGCTGCTTCTCCATTGACGGACAAAGCTCATTAGTTAAATAACCAACTTGTTACTGCCAAACAAGTGGCAATCCATAACATTATCACACAAGATGATGTTGATATGACATTAAAGGTTTGATGCAGACTGAAATCAGCTGGACCGTTTCATTCATCTAATTTAGTATTTCACCACTCCATGAACACTATCCTCTCGTGCCTTATGTCAAAAGTTTAGACATTGTTTTCTTTTTTCCTTTTTTTTTTTTTTTGTTGTTGTTGTCTGTTGGCCAAGAGTGTTGATGCACAAAAAATTATTTTTAACTACAAAAGTTCCAATTTTAAAATCATTATGTTAAAATTAAAATACAAGATATGTAAGTTGCAAAGTCTTTCAGATGGATTAGTAGCAACAACCTCTACCGACAGGACGCCAGATATGACTCCACTTCATGATTTGAGAAATCTGTTTGACCAGACGTATTTAAAACAAAGAAAGTAATAATAAATGAGATTGAGGTATGTCACAACCTGCTGCGCATATTTTATGTTGTTTTTTTTTTTTTTGAGCTAGGAAGGAGCCAGGAAAAAGTAACTGGAAGGGGGGAGGTTGAAAGACAGCAATTACTGTCTGAGTGCGCGCCACACAGGGATGGCCGGCGGGCTTTGTTTTTTTTGTTGTTTTTTTTAATCAACTGGTGTTGATAGGTTGTTTTGTTCGAAGAACAAAGGAAAGAGTGTTTGAGTGTTTGGATGTTTTGTGTGAGTTTTTCCTTGACGGGGCGGGGAGAAGTAACAGTCTCCTCGGTGTCATCAGTTGTGTCCGGACGTTTTTTTTGCAACAAGTCTTGAACCGACTTGGTGTGTAGTCCTGACTGGACTGTGCACATCCTGACCAGATTGTGTTATTTCAACAAGTCCTGAACAGAATGGAAGTTTAGCCTTGACTGGACAGGGCACATCCTGACAGATTTGTGTTATTTTACAAGTCCTGAACAGAATTGGAAGTTAGCCTTGACTGGACTGGGCACATCCTGACCAGATTGTATCTTTGAGGTGAGTGTGTATCTTTGTTGATTGTTCGGTGAGCATGTGTTTAATGTTTGAAGAAAGTTAAGTTTTGAACTTGCCATTTAGCTAGAGACTTTTTTTCTCCAGGTTTTTGTGGGTTTTTTTTCTCACTTTTGTTGTTTGATCTTCGCTTATTCATCGTATCCGCCTCGGGCTCACCAACCAGAGCTGAATTAGAAATAACTTTAGGAAGAGCATCGGTGTCAGTGGAAACTTTGTGTTACTTTCAAGTGGACATATTTGTGTTACCTAGAAGTGGAAACTTTGTGTTATATTCAAGTGGACATATTTGTGTTACCTAGAAGTGGAAACTTTGTGTTATATTCAAGTGGAGACTTGGTGTCATTTTCAACTGGAGATTTTTTTTAGGGGGAGGGGGAATTGAATGGTCGGAAGGAACATAAGATGTGTTGTGACAGTGGAAGTGTTCGGACTGTGGTTCGGAAATTTGGAATTTGTTTTTTGTGCATGGACCAGCTGTGGAATGTGGCAAACATATCTCACATAAATATAATAGAGAAAGTCCGACATATTTTTTGCAAACACATCAACTTATCTATTGTAATTTAACAGCATTAATGCTAGAAAGCTCTGACAAAATCAAATTTTTTAAAAATATGTAAAAATTTAACATCTACATGTCAGTCCAAAGTTTAAAATGACAACATGACGAGGACGATGTTAGTTTAGCTTATAGTTTACTTATTTTATGAAAAAATAATGTATATTTAAAACAAACTTTACCACAGACAGTCACAATAATGTTGGGTTTACTGTCGTACCTTGCTGTATGTTAGATTGTTAAATAATTTACTGTATCATTTACACTTTGACACTAATGACCAGCCTGTCTCTTCACACCATTGAAAAATCTGTTTCAATACAATTTGCTATAATTTATATCTGATATCTGAATCTGGATCGACATTCTCTCAAGATACCGTTTTATTTTTGCGTTTATTCTGAACTATACGTTTGTCTTTTCTTGGAGGTGTTTCTCAAATGTAAGTTTTATTCACTCCTTAAAGATTATCCTTTTCTCTTTTCTCTTTCTCTCTCGCACGCGCGCACACAGATGTGGGTCCCGCTCTACAGTCTGACAGAAGCGGGGGGCGAGGGCAAACTGCTCGTTTCCTCCGACAATGGAAGAATAAGCTGCGGTAACCTAGTCAATGATTGCCAACTGGTGTGTGAAGGCGCCATCACTTTCATGCCACTTCCGGCGTGTCATTTTCCCGCGCACCACTTCTCTTTTGCCAGGGGAGCTATTGAGGATGTTTGAGGCTGGGGTGGGTGCACGGGATGGTACATCGGGGGACTCGGACCCGAGGTCGGCGGCGTTCGACGAGCTGCTGCAACTTTGACCGCGCACAACAGCCCGACGTCAGGTCTGGTGCACGGGCGCCCCCTCGCGGCACAGAGGCTGACCGCCTCATTAGGCGCACCGTGTCGCCGCGCGTCGCACGTGCACTGGCGCGGTCCTCGCGCGGCACACTTGTTTGACTTGCGTCCGCCCGCGGCCCACTGGGCCAAGGTGCAAGGCTCGGCAGCTAATCGCCGGCACTCCCCGACCTAATTGGTAACCGAACCCCTACCCCCTTCCGCTGATTGCTGCGCGCGCGTCTGATAGGTCACGTGGTGTGTCGACTGGTAAATCACTCATTTCTTCACCTTCTCAACTGGCGCTCCGATTGAACGCCGCATATTTTACGACCGGGTAGGTCGCCAGACCCTTCACCACGGTCACGTGACTACCCTCGGGCAATCAAAATTTAGCATTCTAATGTGATGCAAGCCAAGACTGCATCGATATTAGCCAACTCTAAAATGTCTGGTCATCACTTCATCTGAGTTAGTGTCACTGACATTGTTCATTTAACGTATTTGTATTTTTATCCAGTTTTCTTTCATTTTAAATGGATTTTTTTATGTTAGGATAATGCAAAAGTAAATGTATTAGTCACCCCTTAGAATAAGGGTAGACTTCGTGTTTTTGGAAGTTTACTGCATATGGTCACTGGTTTGTGGCCTGTGGATAGGATTCTGCTTCCCCACCCCACCCCCACTCTCCATCCTGCTCATTCTTTTCAGTAAAAATAAAAGTGGCTACCTGATTTATAAGGAGCTATTTAAAGCTTACAGATGTAAATGTGAGGGAAAGCTTTGATTCCGCTTTCCACGGACGTACTCTAGACATGATTGAGCCACTTCGGCCAGTAGGCTAGCCGGGTGGGAGTACGGAAAAGAAAAAGAAAAAAGAAAAAAAGGTGTGTTGGGGACGGATCTGATCTCACGGCTACCGACAACTATAACTTCAAAGAAAGTCGTTTCCTTGTTGTCCTAACGATGGCGCTGTCAAAGAGGTACTTGGTTTAGAAAAAATCCCGAGACTAAGCTAAACATTTGTGTTTGTCTCACCTACTGGTTGCTAAAGAAAGGAAAGGGTGCTGTACTTTGAAACATTGTCTGACGGGAAAACAGTTCCAGTCTTGACCCTGGCAGTTACCCTTCCTCTCAGATTTTATCTCATCGAATGTCTCGCTTCAACAAAGGCTTCATGACCAATTTCCGGTAAGTGGATTATGACACTGCTATCTTAGGAAATAACGATGGTGATACATTGAGTGGGCTAACTGTGAGTGGTTACTGGCTCTAGGCTCCTAGAAGAGCTTTTTCTTGTGTCACTGGGCCAAGCGAACGTGGAACTGAGAGCTGCTATGAAAGTAGTAACCACAAGGCTTTATATCAGTTTCATAAGGCTTGATGTAATTTATATCAGCTGCAGTTAATTCTTTTCCGAACTGAAAAGGACGAAATGAATGTCTCTGCCTGTGACTTATATGTCCTGCATGTCTCCTTTACAAAACATTTCGGAACATCTGACTGCAAAGTTCGACAGCCACAAACAAATCGCAAACGTCTCACTTTCGAAGAGGCCAACCATCTGTGATATCATTTGTTTTAAATCGGAGAGGGAATCAACACCACGATGCCCAAACAAAAGGAAAGTGGAGAAGAGAATACCGAAGAAGAGGAAAGATACAGGGAGGAGGATACATGGAAAGTGTGGACGCGCTGGTGTGATTAACTCCCCATGGGGGCTTTGAGGAACCGTGAAAAATGGACAGAACTGGTGCGAGGTCACCGTTGGTCAACGAGCATAAAGCTGGGTCACATGACAGTGATTTGTCACTGGCCACCTTACAAACTCAGCTTCATCTCCATGTTCCGGTGAGATGGTCGAGGAACTCGGGAAAATGTGCTTCTGGGGAAGAGATGGAGATGAAAATGATGTTACAAAACCAGATGCGTAGGTAGAAATAGTAGGTTGCCATGAGAACGCTGCGGTAGGTAGAATGGTATTCGAATATTAACGTCTCTGTTGGTAGACCTGTAAGTCCAGATGTAACTGTGCTTTCACATGATCATAGACTTACAATGGTGGAAGCAGCACACACACACACACAAACCACTTATCTTTTTAGTCTTCTTTGTCCTCTAGTGCCGCAACCATACCACCCCAGCGGATCCGGTTCTGGGCCGAGGTCGATCTCCTCCTGGTCTGTCTCCGAACCCTGCGTTCATCTGTGGGTTTAAGTCCAGAACTTGTCTGGTTAAACTCGGTGTCAAATTTGCAATAAATCAAATTGTCAACCGTACACTGCAGTCTATGCAAAAACTTATAAATACATTTTTTACTAAAACAAGGATATCGGCCGGCAGCTCTTCCTTGCGATGTAAGTGTCGAAGCAGGACTGAAGTATCGTTGGAAGTCAGAGAACATTGCAGTGTACTGCTGACGTCAAGCATGTCTGTAAGACACAATAACAAACACGTTAATGCTTTGTACAAAGCCAGGATCGTGTGTTTTCACGAGCAAACCGTCGATGTCGCAGTTGAAGATGTGAAAAATTTTCACGGGTGAGTCCCGTGAAGTGTCCTGGTGACCGTTAGCACGGACACCTCGTGTCGCGTAGTCACTGGGTCAGTGGAACTTATTCTCTCCCTTGTCTTGCTTGTGTCTTGCCGTCCACACAAAGTCCTCGACATTATGGGATAGCAATTGTCATGAACTGTGGAGGACCGGCCATCTTGTCACTTATTTCTTGTTGGTGTTCTTTGTAGGGTACTGTTGTCCGTTTTCGATGTCCTCCATTGACTGGGCAGGCAACTCTGACCACGCGTACAATGATGTCTGAAGGGGAGAGGATCGGGTAGGTTGTTGCCGTCTGTCTCTCCGATCTTGTTCACTCCATTGAGTATGACGTGTGTGTTCCTGGCAGTTGGAGGGACCTAGGGGACAGTAGCAGAGTGTTCGTGGTCCGTCGTGCACTAGTCATCTTCGTTAACAGCAGCCTCGTTGTCGATGACGTCACCGGTTCTGGGGCGTGTGCGTCTCGGTTCAGCGGATTTGTTCATTGTTGTAAACGGCGAACTTGACTTCTTCACGAACTTAGACACGTTAGTTGGTAACGACTGAATAGCCTGTGGTAGAGACGATGGTGACTGAGGAAGTGACTGAGTGAGTGAAGTGAGTGGTGAGTGGTGTGTTCAGTGAATGACAGTGAGTGAGTGACGTGAGTTGAGTGAGTTGTGAGTGAGTGAGTGGTGCAGTGAGTGAGTGAGTGAGTGAGTGAGTGAGTGAGTGACGTGAGTGAGTGAGTGGTGAGTGAGTGATGAGTGAGTGAGTGAGTGAGTGAGTGAGTGAGTGAGTGAGTGAGTGAGTGAGTGAAGTGAAGTGAGTGAGTGAGTGAGTGAGTGAGTGAGTGAGTGAGTGAGTGAGTGAGTGAGTGAGTGAGTGAGTGAGTGAGTGAGTGAGTGAGTGTGATGAGTGAGTGAGTGAGTGAGTGAGTGAGTGAGTGGTGAGTGAGTGAGTGAGTGAGTGTGAGTGAGTGAGTGTGTGAGTGATTGAGTGAGTGAGTGAGTGAGTGAGTGAGTGAGTGAGTGAGTGAGTGAGTGAGTGAGTGAGTGAGTGAGTGAGTGAGTGAGTGAGTGAGTGACGTGAGTGAGTGAGTGAGTGAGTGAGTGAGTGAGTGAGTGAGTGAGTGAGTGAGTGAGTGAGTGAGTGAGTGAGTGAGTGAGTGAGTGAGTGAGTGAGTGAGTGAGTGAGTGAGTGAGTGAGTGAGTGAGTGAGTGAGTGAGTGAGTGAGTGAGTGAGTGAGTGAGTGAGTGAGTGAGTGAGTGAGTGAGTGAGTGAGTGAGTGAGTGAGTGAGTGAGTGAGTGAGTGAGTGAGTGAGTGAGTGAGTGAGTGAGTGAGTGATGAGTGAGTGAGTGAGTGAGTGAGTGTGAGTGAGTGAGGTGAGTGAGTGAGTGAGTGAGTGAGTGAGTGAGTGAGTGAGTGAGTGAGTGAGTGAGTGAGTGAGTGAGTGAGAGTGGAGTGAGTGAGTGAGTGAGTGAGTGAGTGAGTGAGTGTAGTGAGTGAGTGAGTGAGTGAGTGAGTGAGTGAGTGAGAGTGAGTGAGTGAGTGAGTGAGTGAGTGAGTGAGTGAGTGAGTGAGTGAGTGAGTGAGTGAGTGAGTGAGTGAGTGAGTGAGTGAGTGAGTGAGTGAGTGAGTGAGTGAGTGAGTGTGAGTGAGTGAGTGAGTGAGTGAGTGAGTGAGTGTGAGTGAGTGAGTGAGTGAGTGAGTGAGTGAGTGAGTGAGTGAGTGAGTGAGTGAGTGAGTGAGTGAGTGAGTGAGTGAGTGAGTGAGTGAAGTGAGTGAGTGAGATGAGTGAGTGAGTGAGTGAGTGAGTGAGTGAGTGAGTGAGTGAGTGAGTGAGTGAGTGTGAGTGAGTGAGTGAGTGAGTGAGTGAGTGAGTGAGTGAGTGAGTGAGTGAGTGAGTGAGTGAGTGAGTGAGTGAGTGAGTGAGTGAGTGAGTGAGTGAGTGAGTGAGTGAGTGAGTGAGTGAGTGAGTGAGTGAGTGAGTGAGTGAGTGAGTGAGTGAGTGAGTGAGTGAGTGAGTGAGTGAGTGAGTGAGTGAGTGAGTGAGTGAGTGAGTGAGTGAGTGAGTGAGTGAGTGAGTGAGTGAGTGAGTGAGTGAGTGAGTGAGTGAGTGAGTGAGTGAGTGAGTGAGTGAGTGAGTGAGTGAGTGAGTGAGTGAGTGAGTGAGTGAGTGAGTGAGTGAGTGAGTGAAGTGAGTGAGTGAGTGAGTGAGTGAGTGAGTGAGTGAGTGAGTGAGTGAGTGAGTGAGTGAGTGAGTGAGTGAGTGAGTGAGTGAGTGAGTGAGTGAGTGAGTGAGTGAGTGAGTGAGTGAGTGAGTGAGTGAGTGAGTGAGTGAGTGAGTGAGTGAGTGAGTGAGTGAGTGAGTGAGTGAGTGAGTGAGTGAGTGAGTGAGTGAGTGAGTGAGTGAGTGAGTGAGTGAGTGAGTGAGTGTGAGTGAGTGAGTGAGTGAGTGAGTGAGTGAGTGAGTGAGTGAGTGAGTGAGTGAGTGAGTGAGTGAGTGAGTGAGTGAGTGAGTGAGTGAGTGAGTGAGTGAGTGAGTGAGTGAGTGAGTGAAGTGAGTGAGTGAGTGAGTGAGTGAGTGAGTGAGTGAGTGAGTGAGTGAGTGAGTGAGTGAGTGAGTGAGTGAGTGAGTGAGTGAGTGAGTGAGTGAGTGAGTGAGTGAGTGAGTGAGTGAGTGAGTGAGTGAGTGAGTGAGTGAGTGAGTGAGTGAGTGAGTGAGTGAGTGAGTGAGTGAGTGAGTGAGTGAGTGAGTGAGTGAGTGAGTGAGTGAGTGAGTGAGTGAGTGAGTGAGTGAGTGAGTGAGTGAGTGAGTGAGTGAGTGAGTGAGTGAGTGAGTGAGTGAGTGAGTGAGTGAGTGAGTGAGTGAGTGAGTGAGTGGTGAGTGAGTGAGTGAGTGAGTGAGTGAGTGAGTGAGTGAGTGAGTGAGTGAGTGAGTGAGTGAGTGATGAGTGAGTGAGTGAGTGAGTGAGTGAGTGAGTGAGTGACTGAGGAAGTGAGTGAGTGAGTGAGTGAGTGAGTGAGTGAGTGAGTGAGTGAGTGAGTGAGTGAGTGAGTGATGAGTGAGTGAGTGAGTGAGTGAGTGAGTGAGTGAGTGAGTGAGTGAGTGAGTGAGTGAGTGAGTGAGTGATGAGTGAGTGAGTGAGTGAGTGAGTGAGTGAGTGAGTGAGTGAGTGAGTGAGTGAAGTGAGTGAGTGAGTGAGTGAGTGAGTGAGTGAGTGAGTGAGTGAGTGAGTGAGTGAGTGAGTGAGTGAGTGAGTGAGTGAGTGAGTGAGTGAGTGAGTGAGGAGTGAGTGAGTGAGTGAGTGAGTGAGTGAGTGAGTGAGTGAGTGAGTGAGTGAGTGAGTGAGTGAGTGAGTGAGTGAGTGAGTGAGTGAGTGAGTGAGTGAGTGAGTGAGTGAGTGAGTGAGTGAGTGAGTGAGTGAGTGAGTGAGTGAGTGAGTGAGTGAGTGAGTGAGTGAGTGAGTGAGTGAGTGAGTGAGCTGAGTGGAGTGAGTGAGTGAGTGAGTGAGTGAGTGAGTGAGTGAGTGAGTGAGTGAGTGAGTGAGTGAGTGAGTGAGTGAGTGAGTGAGTGAGTGAGTGAGTGAGTGAGTGACGTGAGTGAGTGAGTGAGTGAGTGAGTGAGTGAGTGAGTGAGTGAGTGAGTGAGTGAGTGAGTGAGTGAGTGAGTGAGTGAGTGAGTGAGTGAGTGAGTGAGTGAGTGAGTGAGTGAGTGAGTGAGTGAGTGAGTGAGTGAGTGGTGAGTGAGTGAGTGAGTGAGTGAGCTGAGTGAGTGAGTGAGTGAGTGACGTGAGTGAGTGAGTGAGTGAGTGAGTGAGTGAGTGAGTGAGTGAGTGAGTGAGTGAGTGAGTGAGTGAGTGAGTGAGTGAGTGAGTGAGTGAGTGAGTGAGTGAGTGAGTGAGTGAGTGAGTGAGTGAGTGAGTGGTTCTTGTCCGTATTTGGTATCCGCAGGTTGGTATCGTTGGAAGGACAGGGGCAGGTAAGTCCTCCCTGACGCTTTCTCTGTTCCGCTTGATCGAGGCCTGTAACGGCTACATCATCGTCGACGGCGTCAACATCGCCGACATCGGGCTCCACGACCTGCGCTCTCGTATCACCATCCTGCCACAGGTAACTATCACATATTGTCGCCAACTGTGACATGTCTTAAGCTGACTAGTAACAAACATCAATACAAACTCGTATCGCTTACAAATATAATATGTGGGCAGTCGTTCTTCAGTCTTGCAAGCAGACGACAACACATGTACAGAGAGCAGACTGAGGGTTTAAAAATGAATTGTGTCCACGCATGTAAACGGCAAATGAACAGCTTTATATCAATAAAGTACAAACGTTTTTCTTTAAGAGATTGGCTGACCTTTGCTCTTTGTCCGATTCTAGGATCCCGTTCTCTTCTCTGGCACCCTACGAATGAACCTTGACCCCCTGGATCAATACTCAGATGACCAAATATGGAAAGCTCTGGAGACTGCTCATCTTAAAGTATTTGCTCCGTTCCGAGATATCTCTCCATTTAAAATACTGTTTTCTAGTCTTTGTAGTCGCACAGACATTCTTCTCGTTGTGACTTCATACTCGCTTTTTTAACAAGAAGAAAAAATGTCTTTATAGCTCGTATTTCAAGGTATGTGCTATTTTCTAATTTTTTACGCTGCCTTGTATCCTGACATTGATCGTACTTTCCTGATTTTTTCCATATTAAAATCATTAATTCCATTTTCACTAAAGCGTAGAAAAGTTTAGAGACTAAAGACACATTACCATACAAATAATAGCAGATGTTCGATCTTTACAATCAAAGAAAATGTGTGATTGGTAATTTCATTCACGTGTGTAGCGCTTTGTAGAAGAGTTGCCAGAAAACCTGAACCACCATGTCGGAGAAGGGGGACAGAGGCTAAGGTAATCGAGTTCTGTACATCCAAAACATCCCCCATACCACACATACACACATGTACGAAAGCAAATTCAAAGAGGCATCTATTCAACGCAGTCATTGTTTCGGACTGAATGATTATTACTTTATTCTGCCAGCACGGGTTGAAAGGAAAAGTTTAAGTTAAACCACTTGTGCTTAAACCACCATTAAAACAATTTAAAAAATAAGAACAGAAGAAATCACAGCCAATGTTTGTATCAAACGAATAACAGAAGTTTCATTTTTATAAGCCACGTTCCACTTTAATTATTATTTGCTTTTCCACTCGGGCTGATTGTTAAATCTTTTCTTTCGGCTTCAAAATTTCTCATCTAATTCGATCCCAGCGTGGGTCAGCGGCAGTTGGTGTGTCTGGCCAGGTCGCTACTTCGCCGAACCAAAATCCTGGTCCTGGACGAGGCCACGGCCGCCGTTGACATGGAAACGGACTCCCTCATCCAGAACACCATCCGTGAGGCCTTCAGCTCCTGCACCATCATCACCATCGCACACCGCCTCAACACCGTCATGGACTACGACAGGTGCAGCATTACTTCACTCTAGTGTCTGATATGGAAAGGATTTAACATTTGTGTTCTTTCCGGGTGTAAACAAAAAAACCCACGTAATATTAATGAGCACGAAGTTTATTTTAGTCAGTATACAATAAACAACAACAAATAAACATACTTTTATTTAGTACAAGGTCAGCTTTTCTTATAAACATTTTGTCCCAAAACCTGATAAAAATTAAACACCGTGTTTGCCATTGGCAGATATTCTTTGGCTTTTTCGTTCATAATCAGTGACACTTTAATTTTTTGCTGGAAAGAATAGAATTCAATGTTTTAAAAAAAACTAAAAATACCCTAAATTATAATTAACGATAATTTGTTAGCTTTCTATCAATACTTGATCTTAGAGTCTTAAACGTTCATTAAAGTGAAAGTGATTGTCAGCGTGAAGCAAGAGAAGAGAAAATTATTTATAAAACTGTGGAAAATATACATCGAGAACATAAGCAACGATATTATTAATCTGTTGTTTGTAGGATCCTCGTGCTGGATGAAGGGTTGGTGAAGGAGTACGACTCGCCCCACGTGCTTCTTGCGAACAAAAAAAGTATTTTCTACAGCATGGCCAAGCACTCCGACCTTGTGTAAGATGGTGAAGGATGTAAATCGTGTGTAACTTGATTAAAGACCCTGATCTGACTTGACATGTCTAAGGTGATGAATGTATAAAAGTATCAAGAATGTTGTCCTGGGTACGACTTAGTTACTCAGACAGCTGAGCACTGTTTCAAGTTTAGAAAACGTTTTGTTTACTCACTCATTTTGCTCAAAATAAAAACCTGTAGATGTAGGGCTAGAGTTGACCTCTCACCACCACCACCACCACTACCTCAACACACAAGCACTAACAGAAACACACACATATAAACAAAAAGTAAATCTTGTATTACTGGACTGCTGGCAGACGATTTTTTCCAGTTAACTACTAAAACGAGGCAGGAGACTACAAAGCTTCCGGTTTAGTCACATTTTTTGTTGAGGCTCGCCGAGACTAACAGCGGAGAACTTCGCAAGAGGCTAAGCGTTGGTCTTGGCAGACAGACAGCAGTCCACCTTTCACATCGATGACAGTTGACAATATAGAACAGCCAGTTCACTCCAAACTGTCACATACTGTCTAGAAAATTATTGTGTTTCATTCGTAAGCCAAAGGAAAAAGATTTACACTACAAACTCCAAACGACAGTCTTCATATGGGTCCGTAGTTATAAAGTGAGGTCAAGTGTTGCCCTGGGGCAGCATGGGAAACCGAAGGACAAGCATCTTGTTGCCGAAATCTCTTGTTCCACATAACATTTTATATTTCTTTGCATTACATCTCAAACCGTTCTACATCACATCATTTACAATGTTCGACATTACATCTTACACTAATCCGAAATTCATCTTACACGGATAAGCATTAGTGGGAGGTTGGTAATCCTCGTCTCTGGAATCATGGGTAAAGTCTCGTGACTAACAGTTTGTGACACAAACTACACACAGTCTTCTTGCCATGACACATCGTCTTCGGACATCATGACCTCGGTGTATCTACCCTAGTGATCACATGTTTCCCTCTGTCTGCTTGTGGGTAACATCTATAGGCCATAGCTGCGCTAAGGTGGTTGTCGTTGGCGTGGGACTTGATGGGAGTTGCGTCGGCGGTTCGTAGGTACCCGGGCTGCTGTCTCCATTGAGCGGGATGGTGTTGCAGGGGTGGAGCAGGTGTCTGGTGTTGGTCGTACTGGCTCACCTTGCTGGCTCTAAAGGCTGTCTCGTGCAGTTTATGTTCGTGAAATTCTGTAGGCCCACGTTGTCTCTATGCAAGGTAGTCTACAATTTGTTTTATAGTTTTCTAAACAATCAGCTCTCGCCTACGGCCACACCCCGTTGAACACACCGGTTCTCGTCCGATCACCGAAGTTAACCAACGTCGGGCCTGGTTAGTACTTGGATGGGTGACTGCCTGGGAACACCGGGTGCTGTAGGCAAATTTTTTATTATTTCATATTTTTGCTCTTTTATTTTTGCGCTGATTTTCTTCTTTCTTAAAAAATAATTCCGTTGTTCTGCTGCTGCGTTGTCGCGCATCACCCCCAGTGTCACCAGAAGCACGCTCGCGACCACTCGCACAGCCGGCACGAACAACGCACCCAGTCGCTCAGCCTGGACTGACCTGTCCAACCTTAGAAAACGAAGACCACAACAAAGACGAAAAGAACGATACAAATACGAAGTTTAATCCAAAAGTTAAAAAAAAAAACAATAAACAAGAATACACCTAAACGAGTACACGCAAAAGAAACGGGGACTACCTCACACAAAGAAAAGATCAAAGTTAAACATCATCACACACCCCGGCACAGTACAGTACGTAAGAGTAGTTGCCCCTGAGTCTTTAATATTTCGCAAACATCAGGAGCATGAGGCGCTCTCTCATTCTCTCATTCTCATTTTCTCTCTCATTCTCTCTCGCATTCTCTCTATCATTCTCTCTCTCTCTCATTCTCTCTCTCTCTCTCTCTCTGATTGGTATTGTCTGCAGGCAATGTTGTGAATGGTACACCAACGTGACGTAGTACAGTTAGCGCCGCTCGTTAATCGCAAGTGCGAATTCGTAGCGGATTATTCATTCACTGATTGGGGATTGGAGGCTGACATTTACAGGTTAGTTTTTTATCACCCAAGTCTACTGATATCTGATAAAAACGCTAACAGTCCAGGCTGGTTTTTTAAGTATACAGGACATGAAAGCAATCGCAGTAAAATAGAAAAGGAATTGTTTCACCGACGAAAATAGAAAACAGTGAGAGAAGTGGCGGGAAATTTTCATGTACTTTAATGATTCCATTAGCATTTTTCCTAAACAAATTTTCAGACAAACGCATCATCTTACAACAATATAATACAATACTAGTCACAAAGATCATCCAGATTAGATTATTTCAATAATTAAAAAGTCATTTAAATCACGAAAACGGAGAAAAATCCACAAAATGTTTCTTTGAGGGTAAAAGTAGTCAGCAAAATGTAGAAAGAAAAGCTGGAAATGTATAGACTAGTATATGAACTTAGCTAGATGATGGCTTCCTCACATTCGCCCGAGGTAAAACTTGGAAACTTCTTGTCCTGTAAATTCTAAATCCAAAGTGTGATATGTTTTAAAGATAATCGGAGAGAAGTCATACATGTTTGATATTTTTAACCTTATATGTTAACAACACTCTAGAATTGACTCTAGCACACAGTCAAAACACGGATACTCTTGGAAACAATGTTCCTCACCATTTTAATTTTGTTTTATATTTTGAAAAATTGTCGTTTGATTGTTAGAACGCATATAAACATTTTTCACCGTTAACTTTGCAACAGCTTGAAGAAAGATGTTCACGGTCATTTCACAGATGCTTTTCACAAAAATGTTCCCCGAACGGAATCGAACTGCCACAAACTTCTTGAAAACTCATTGTGAACTTTTCGCTATTCGAGATCTCTTGACACTCAAGTTTCTGGGGATGTCGTACACAACCCCTGACCTGGAACTCTTCCTTTGATCACCAGAGGGCGTGCTGGACTTCCTGCCCGCCCCCTTGTCCCTGGTCCACACTAACGTGTTGCCGTATGCAATCCTCTTGATGGCGATTTTGGGTACATCATAGATAGCCTCGCTTTCAGACTGCCGCTTGTCCACTGTGCTCCCATGTCTGTCTACAGTTTGTTCTGAAACCTGTCTACTGAAAGCGCCCCCAGCGCCATGTCTGTCTACAGTTTGTTCCGAGAGTTGTCTACCAAAAGCGCCACCGCCGCCATGTTTTTTGCGAGGCACCACGGGACTTTCCACTTCATCCTCTACAGACTCCAGACATTCGCTCGGTCTCTGGGAAATGTTGTCTGTACTGGGCGCCATGGAGACGGATGTGGGTGCCTTGTTGACATGACGACCTGGGTTTCTGCTGCGTCTGTTGTCGTTGTCGGCGTTCCTGTCGTTGACGGCCAACATCTCGTTGTCGGTGTCCTCCACCGACAGGAAAAATGTTGACGAGGCTGTGCAAAGGTCCGGGTACTCCACTACACTAACTTCATGGACTGATTCGCGTCGTCCTGAAATAGTTGCAAAATACTTTAAAATAGTTAATATTAATATTTATCTTAATAAGTGGTTGTTTCTTAACGTACTTCTGACGATCATTGGACTTTACATCATGCGATTTGTTTTACTGACAAAACCACACAGAAAATTTATTTAAAAAATACTCAAGTCAATCTGACAGTCAGTCTCTTTTTACTAATTTAATGCTCGTTAAAATTGTAGACTGGTTCTTAACTGACCACTTGGCCGAAACTAGCATGGTCAAAATAAACTTATGTAATAAATGAAGGGGAAAAACAAACAAACAAAGAAACAAACAAACAAACAAACAAACAAATGCAACAGCTCGTAAAGATTGAACGGATGGATAAACAAACGAACTAAAGGATGAATGCACGCAAGCTAAACACACATAGACTCTCTCTCTCCGTCGTTCGTTCTGTCTCTTTCGCTCCCCCTCTCTCTCTCTTACACACACTTTTCCTGTAATACCAAAATCGTAACAAAATATACTATTCGTATTCGTATAAACCCCTCCTTCTCTCTCTCTCTCTCTTTCTCTCATGCACAGACACGCGCTCACCCACGAAAGTGAACATAACATAGACACGTACTAGACATACTTCGGCACATTAATACAATGACCCACTCACAAAGGCCCACATAAACATGTATACAAGCACTCGCACGTGCAAAGATTCACGAATGCTCACATCCACAACGCTCGCAGATATATATAACACACATACGTACGTTTACACAGCACGACGATGATGATGATGATAGATGTGACAAAGACGATAGCAGCTACACCGCCAGCGATTGTCGCTATATTCCAAAAAGTCCAGAAACTGGGCACTGAGGCTGTAGAGTCCACAAAATGAATATTAATAAACAAATAGACACAGAGACAAGCAAACAGACAGAAACGTGGATGGACACACTGAACAACCAACACACATCTAGCCAGCCAAATAATCAGGCAAACATGCAAACATGGGAAGAAAACAAAGAAGAACCATAGCACAGAAAAAAACTCGAAAAGAATAGAGACATACAGGAATAAGATAACCAGATATTTGTGTATGTACTCATATAAACACGCTCTCGTACGGACAAGCATGGACACTGCCAATAGAATAGTTTTAATAAGAAAACTCATATTTAAATCGCTTTAGTAAGACTTTCGTTCAATCTGACATTTAAGAGCTGTCAGTCCACCAGGAAATTAAAGTGTGAATACAAAAACACACTTTTATAATATTTCTCCATACATGTTTACAACACAAAGAAAGAAAATGTAATGATGTGTATATACTGATTATTTGAGGGTTTGAGAACCACTGATGGCTCAAACTACTCACCAGTCGTTTTGACACGTGGTGTGGTCACAGTGATGTCAGACGACGCATACACGGGCTCACTGTTCATGTTCATGTTGGTGCTGTTTTCTTCCAACAGGCTCTGTGTTCATAGAAAGTTCGAGATCAGAGTCAGGCACGCCAGAAATATTCTCACTTGACTTAGGTTCTCAAACATCTGGAAGGAGGACATGGAGAGCCTCAGCACTGCCTGTCAATCATCAAACCATTCCTCACCAACAGTCCTGAAAATCAGTGTCTTGCTTTCAATGAATCCAAATCCTGGCGGCAGTTTTTACCCCATCATAAAATTTGTTAATTTATTAAACATGGATCATAGCTGAAGAAGAGATTTTCCAAAAGCATTTGTCACTCAGTCTTTTGATTTTTGGCAAACTTGTATCATCCAAGTCATCAAAATAATCTGAATACTAGTCAGCGACTCTATAAATGATGTCATCATCCCTCAGACATTTATTATCTTTCCCTCTTTCCCTGCTTCCAATTTTGATAACAAAATTTTCAAACAATTCCAAATAAGAGTAGATTTCAAGCTATGATAGGGTCTTAGACTGGAAGATATTTACAGGCAAGGATAGACAGAGTAAACAGAGAAAGATAAAATATAAATACTTGATAGGCATTGTGCTTTTCGTGTAATTCTTCTTATATTCTAAATCTCCCCTCAAAAGATGGAGAACAGAAAGCAGATAGAACCATTGGAAGATAAGACTAATAAGTCATCCAAGAAAGGTTACATTGAAGATTACCAGAACCGTTTCTCCCCGATGGCTGACGAGTCCAAAAAAGGACATCATCCTTGTACTCGGTGATTGGAATACCAAGGTAAGCCCAGACACCTAACAGCAAAGGTGTGAAAGTTTGACTCGGCGACACCAACAATAGGAATCTTGGACACCGAGAGTTTGCACAGAGCTTTGACTCACTTATGCAACACCTGACAACCCCAAAAGAAATCAGTAATTAGTTCTCATCAGTAACTATGGCTTTCTTCTGTCCCCTGTACTGTGAAATACACCTGGAAACATCACGTGACACACTTCATGAGCATCACACCTCCGTGTCCATCAGACGGAGGCCACAAACTAGCCTGCGCTTATCCGATGACAATGATCTGATAACAGACAGCAACGAACTTCAAGCTTCCATGAGCAAAAAATAAGTTTAATTATTAATAAAATCTGATGCAACAACAAATCTGCTGGTACAGTCTCTTGTATCGTTTCTAGTGTAAACAATAGTTAACGGGGTGTTTGTTTTTCTTTCTGTCTGCCTTTTTTGTTTCTGTCCGTTTTTTTTTTTTTTCTCTTGCTTTCTTTCTTCTGTTCATTCATTCTGTCTCTCCACTTAAACGTAGGGGAAAAAATCTACTCAAATGAATGTAACATGCTTGACAGCACACGTACTTACATCAAGGAGGAAATATTTTTATTTATGTTGAAAATGAAAGCAATGTAGACAGAAATATTGATGTTGAATGTAAGGTGCCCTTGTGGTCACCTACAGCATCTATGTATGGAAGACGCATTGTGTCATAAAACCTGGAAAGAATGTGTGCTAGCGAGAGGGTCAAGGTTCAGCATTCAAAACAGTTGTATTGTTCGCTCTCTTGCGATAAAGAAAAAGACCTATTATTACAGTGAAAACATAGAATTTGATGAATATTTCCTCGTATAGACATAAACTGGAATAAGCAGGTCTGTAATCCAACAGATTTCAATTGTGTGCACATTCAGGCTTCCTTTTAAGCATTTACATTGACGGGATAATAATGTGAGCCATCTTTGTTTCATCTACACGCCTGTTTTCTCTCTCTCTCTCTCTCTCTCTCTCTCTCTCTCTCGCTCTCTCTCTCTCTCTCTCTCTCTCAGTGATGTGAACAACATGGTCAAACGTGTGAAACCGTTTCACAAACACTTGTGCTGCTTCCTTGAAAAGAATGCTTACAAGCAACACAAGCATCTGTTCCTTGAATGGCATGCTCACAGTTATAGAAACTTTCTTAAAAGCATGAACTTCCGTCTTCCTTATTTCTTCTCCATCTTTCTCTCTCTTTTAACACCCTCTCCACTCTGAATGAGCAAACTAACGACCCGATGAATTTAATGAATAAATATATACATTGATGGATTCAATAAACAAATAAACTACTTATCAGCTATAATAATAATAATAATAATAATAATAATAATAATAATAATAATAATAATAATAATAATAATAATAATAATAATAATAATAAATTTCCATAGTGGGTTTTTCCTACACGGGGACAAGATACAACGAGCAGTAGGTAATAATTCCGTATGACAGTGAAATGTAACCTTTGTTATATTATGTTGCTGCACTTTTTAGAGTTCATACACTTTCATTTGTGTCTGTCTAACAGGAGGAAGCAGGAAGTCAGACAACAGACTAGCGCCATCTATTTCCGGTACAACCAGGCTAACATATCAGGCTGGGTATATATCGCCGTATTTTTACATTTCACGTACGCCCAGGCTTTCCTGTCAAGCTAGTTTTCAACAGCACTGTTGCCCCAGGCTAAAAAAATTAATCTTCTTACAATTCTCTAAATTCCGTCTGTTTCTGCTGCTATTTTGTGCCTCATCGTATCATCGTAATGACTCTTTATCAACACAGGTTACAGCACTATTTTCACTCTCTTCTTGTAAATATTCTTCCGCATACTTTCTGGTCAAGTTGTTGCCTCATCGTGAAATTCGTCTACTTATTTTACGTACAATAATTTATCGTCTGCTTTTTTTTCTCTGTTTATATATCTAACTATGATATATAAACTAGACTTTAATTGGTGAGCAGCTGTCGGACTTTGGCCATTGTCCACCTTCAGACAGCAGTGCTAGCATAAATGTGTTGTAGAGTTTCAGTTAGTACGTGTGCTTGACTACCTAGACTATAGAGTATAGTATAGGCTGAGACAGCAGGAAGTGGCATGTTGGTAGCTGATGCCGTATTGGTATTCAATAATAAAATCATGATGCTTTTCTCATGGAAAATGTCTTTAAATCACACGAATTTCACACACTTGAACAGAACAACTGTTAACAAGTTCGAGTTGCATACTTCTAGTCAGACTGCCAAGATGGCGCATGATGATATCAACACTTTTATAAAACTGAAACCACTCTACACTTACGCGCGTGCGTGCTACATAGATTAGCGAGTGTCTCAAAAAAAAAAAAAAAAAAAAAAAAAAAAAAAAAACCCGAGGGAGAGAGCGAAAAATATAAGCCAAACCAAGATGCAAAGTTTCCAGCCAAATAAAAAGAAAATATAAGCTACAAGACAAAGGACGTGAAAAAAAAGGGAAGAAAAAGCAAACTGGTGAAAAGTGATTAGGAGTAGTCAAAGTCGACAAAGAGGGAAAGAGAGATAGGAGGGAGAAGAAGTAAAATATTGATGACAAAAGGAAACGAATCAAGAAGACTACACATGGAAAGAAAATTGTATTTGACATCGAGTCGGTGACTAAAGCACGGTCCTGTGATCCGATGAAACACAATTATAGAAAAATAAATGGATTTAAAGAAAGAATTCTACACAGTCAGTCAAGTCACTGCTATAAAACTGTCTTCATGTCACTGCCGTCGTACAGTCTTCATGCCACAGCCATCAGTCTTTTATCCTTCCTCATGAGATGCTACAACGAATCGCTCATGCAACTTTATTTTTAATGTAATGTAGATTTAAAAAAAAAAAAAAGATTTCAAACCTTTTCTTAAGTCCATTCAATCTTCCTTCATCATTCTGACTACTTGACCATCGCTGTCCATCGGAAGAAGGTTCGCATGGCGGTGAGCCTCTGAAGCACACCAGAAGTGCATCGTGCTGTGTGTGTTGAACATGTCGCTTGCACTCCAATAAGCATCCTCGTTCAATACAATTTTGATTATTCTTAAAGAGTGGACACGCCAAAGAGTTAACAAACGGCAAGAAAAATTGTTTCTTCCTGGTCCTTAAAAACAATGACATACTGAGCACATGGTTAATAATAATAATGTGTGTTTCATGAGGAAGAGAGATGTTTTCACAGCATTGTGCTGTATTTACCACAGGAACAGAGGACAAAACACACACATGCACACAAACAGACACGTTTATCCATCCATTTATTCATTTGTTCGTTGCACTCATCAAGGAAGTCAGACAAAAGAGAAATACATATATAAAAAGACAAAAAGAAAACAATCGGTCAGAGAGACAGACAACCGATGGTACCTATGTAAGGATGGAAATGAGGGTCTGGTGACTAGTTCACAGTTGTGTGGTGACAGGTTTGAAGGTTTCCTCATACACACTTGAGTACACACTCACGTCTGTGGATGTGACAAACGGTTTCCTGGATTGTCATTGGGTGTGCTAATTAATACCCTAATTACTGGTCTCTCGATGATGGTGTAAGTGTTGTTCCCCAAACATGAAAGAAAAACGAAAACATATTTCCTTTTATGGTTCCCCTTTCCGTTCCTTTATCTTCCTGATCTTCATCCGTTTTATCCACAAAATGTACCCTCTGCCTCTCTAGCCCTTCTTCTTGGTTTTCCTTCTGCGCAGTTCTCAGGGCTAGACCCCTTGATTAAAAGAATTATATCTTAGTCCCATAAACCATGTACTCTCGGCATCATATAAATCAGAATATGGACAGACTGGTACCGATCTCTTCATTTTTGGAATCACGGTGAGGCAAGAACTCGAGCATGAAGTAAAACTAGACGAAAGGCAGAACTTTCTTATCAAGTAACGGAAGTACCTAACAGATCAGTCGATCCTACTGATCAGATGGGATCGAGGCTCGGGTAGGATCCATTGTTCACAGGGGATTATGGTGTGGGTGTAGCATTAATGAACTGGGTGATAATGATATTATCTTTGTTTATTTTTTGCATCGGTTTACTGGAGACGGCGGTGTGGAGTAATGTGCCGTTAATGATCTGCCTTTGATGAACCGAGGGACAGGGATGTTTTAGTCAGGTTTTAGTCACCGCATGAAATTCTGTGGCCTTGTGGCAGTACAGCTCTCTGCATCAGTGTGAAACCTTCAGGATTTAGTATTACGTCCCTGTTCCGGTTACTGGGAGATTCGGTATTCCCAGTGACTGGGAAATTCAGCATTATCTCCCTTTTCCAGTGAGTGGGAGATTCAGTATTACCTCCCTTTTTCAGTCCCTTCCCTGTTTCTTTTTTCCCCTTCTTTCCTCCTTTTTCGTGTTCTTCGTATGGCTTCTTTTCGCTGTCCTGCTGGTGGTGTCACCAACTTCACTGTTTGTGTCGGCTTATTCTGGATAAGAGCTAAATATAGACCTACGTTTATTCTCAAAGGGACAGGGAATATTTATCTGACCAGTGGGGTGGGGGTTCGAATATCACCTGCGAGAGGAATGAAGGTAACTAATGGCTTAGTACTAACACCTACTATTCCACTCTTCGTAATAAATATTTTATGTTCGCGAAGTGTGTCAAATTAAGCGATATTAGAATTTAATAACAACAGCAATTTTTTTCAAAAGAGTCTTTGTATCACCATTGTGACTGTTGTTAAACATCTGCTGAATTACTTATCGATGTGATGTGAAAGAAAAGAAAAGAAAGATAATAAAGCAACTATACGCTAGGTTTTGTATGAAAGAAATGAAAAGATAATTGGTAGGTCTGTCTTTTGACAGATGTGTGACTCTATTATATGTAGTGGGCCGGTAGTCCAGTGTTGTTGTTAGTTTTGGCGGGATCTGCTAGGGCATGGTGAGAGATGGCAAATAGCGGTGATTGGCTATGGGAGATGCCAAATAGCGGTGATTGGCTAGGGTAAAACGGCGTATGGTTCCGACCGTATCAGAGCATCGCGAAAGTTTACCCCTTCCCAGAGGTATATAAGGGCAGAGCTGAGACGAAGAGATGAGATCAGAGTCGGCGGAGACAGCGCGCACAGCTACACGACAAAGAAGAGACAGCTCCGACCTCTAGCGCCTCGGGCGAGTGACGCAGCCGTGACCATTGTACGAGAATAAAGGGTCGCACACCTGCTGACTGTTCCTGGCTTTTTGGTTCGAGTGTTGAACTGTTGTTGTCACCATACAACCCCCCTTACCACTCGGTTACATTTGGCGCTGCGAGCAGGATCAGTGTCAGCAGGTGAAATATGGCTGCAGACGGCGACAGCACAGCGGAGGCTGTAAGAACGTGTCATCTATTCCGTCTTCAGAAGTTTGCCGGAGGGCCAAGGTTCGATGAGTTCGAAAGAGAGGTCGAGATAGGTCTTGCCCTAAGCCCGATGCCTGAGAGTGCCCCGTGTGTTTATATTCTGAACGCGCTGGAGGGACCTGCTAGACGGCGAGTTCTGATGTTCCCTCATGACATGATAGACACGCCGGAAAAGATTTTGGATGTGTTGAGAGAGGCATACGGCGAGCGGAGAAATGTTATAGACATTATCGCCAGTTTTTATAACCGCCGACAGCAGAGTGAGGAGTTGGTCATCGAATATGCTGCAACTCTGAGAAATTTACAGGCGGAAGCAAACCGCCTGCTGAGCGACGCCATATCCAGTACACACCTGGCGACACGCTTTGTGAAAGGACTTAAACACAGCCAGGTCAGACGTGAGACATCCAGACAGCTGGCCGACCATGGGTCTTCTTTTGCCGATCTCCTTAAGACGGCCCGACGTGTAGAGAGAGAGGAGATGTGTAATGACCGGGAGGATGAGATACATCGTCTGACTTCACGAATAACACAGTTGGAGATGGAGGCGGCCACCCGACTTCACACGACACAACAAAGTGATTTCCTCTCCGAGGCTGATCGTCATCACAAACATAAATATTTGCGACGACAGCGGACAAGACAACGGGGCGGCCAGCGACCAGCACCTCCCCATGACAGCGATGGTGGAGGGGGCAGAAGGCGAGGTTTCTGCAGGTGGTTCAACGTGGCAAAAGGATGGGGGTTCATCACACCTGATAATGGCGATCAAGACGTCTTTGTCCACCATTCAGTTATTCACAAGGCAGGCTTCCGCAGCCTAGGCAAAGGTGAATTGGTGGAATTTGAACCCAGACTGTCATACAAGGGTGTTGAAGCCACGTTCGTCTGTGGTATCGGAGGAGTGAAATGCCGAGGCAGTGATCGCCGGCCGATTTCAAGAGAAAAGTTTCAAGACAAGCCGGTGCAACTACAACAGCGACAACCACAACGACGGCAGAGCCAAGCAGAACTGCAACAGGACAGATTCCATGGGCGGAGCGGCAGGAGTACCTGTAATATCACCAGACGGCCAGTGAATGACAGTGCTGTGTACACAGTCAGGCCCCTTGTTGACGGCCCTGCACGTGCCCGCAGTAACGACATCAAAGCAGCGAAGCCGTCTCCGCAGTTAGAGGACAGTCAACTGTCGGAGACAAAGAATTGTCAGGAATACGACAGTGACGAAGAAACTCCGTTTTGGTATACTACTGTCCCACCCCGTCAAGCCAGAACTACAGTGATACCAGAATTGACAGTACCTGTGGTTCCAGAAATGACAGTACCTGTGGTTCCAGAAATGACAGTACCTGTGGTTCCAGAATTGACAGTACCTGTGGTTCCAGAAATGACAGTACCTGTGGTTGCAGAAGTGACAGTGCCTGTGGTTGCAGAAGTGACAGTGCCTGTGGTTCCAGAAGTGACAGTGCCTGTGGTTCCAGAAGTGACAGTGCCTGTGGTTCCAGAAATGAAAGTGTGTGTGATGCCAGATATGACAGTGCCTGTGGTGCCCGATATGACAGTAACTGTGGTTCCAGAAGTGACAGTGCCTGCAGAGCACAGCAAATTGCAGCGGCTTCCAGTGAGACAGGCATAAACTCAGATGCATAGAAAAGTGGTGTGTGTGACACTATTCCATGACAATATAAATACCATGGACATGTTTTGTAGTTGCGGTGATCGTTGACACCCTAGATGACACTTTAGTTGTTTATTATGATGACTAGTTGTTTATTTTGCTATTTTTGTTCAATTTGTTTCCACTTTTACACGGCTGCGTCTAAGAAATATCATGACATACGAGACAGATGGACGGAATGCCTGCCCTTATATACACCTCGTGCCCATGCAGCAGTTATTTTGGGAAAAGAATAATCAGTCGGTCAGATTCAGCTGTTAGGCGTAGTACAGATATTTTGTTTACAAGACAAATCTTTACTAGGTAAATAATACCAGCGGCTGATATGACTAGGTGTTGCTTGCGGTAGCAACAGATCTTCTTTAGAGTTTTAAATATTTGAAGCCCCCCCCCCCCCCCCCCGAGGCCAGCATAATTAGGTGAGCTTGAATATCAGCCCTAGTCTTGCTAGCTAAAGCTCATCAGCGAGGACGCTGTTGGAGAAAGAGTCGGCGGGGATGTAGTGGGCCGGTAGTCCAGTGTTGTTGTTAGTTTTGGCGGGATCTGCTAGGGCATGGTGAGAGATGGCAAATAGCGGTGATTGGCTATGAGAGATGCCAAATAGCGGTGATTGGCTAGGGTAAAACGGCGTATGGTTCCGACCGTATCAGAGCATCGCGAAAGTTTACCCCTTCCCAGAGGTATATAAGGGCAGAGCTGAGACGAAGAGATGAGATCAGAGTCGGCGGAGACAGCGCGCACAGCTACACGACAAAGAAGAGACAGCTCCGACCTCTAGCGCCTCGGGCGAGTGACGCAGCCGTGACCATTGTACGAGAATAAAGGGTCGCACACCTGCTGACTGTTCCTGGCTTTTTGGTTCGAGTGTTGAACTGTTGTTGTCACCATACAACCCACCTTACCACTCGGTTACAATATATACTGTATGGGCGCGCGTGACAATGTTGAGTACACGATTGTATGTAAACTAACGGTTTGACGCAGAGCGCTGTTTGTACACCTGTATACATGTGCATAGGTGTGACTCTAGTTGTTGCTAATTATATTCGTTGTCAAGTTTGTCTCATCAAGATGTAATCACTCACCACACACACTCACATGCGCGTGCATACTTTAAAATTACTTCCCTTCTTCTCCAGCCCACTCCTATTATTATCTCCCTTCTCTTTTCTCCTTCGTCTGCATCTCCTGCTTCCAGCCTTAATCTCTCATCTACCCCAACAACTCCTTTCCTCTATCTTCCCCCATTCTACAGTCATTCAATTAATCAATTGATCAATCAGTCTCAGTTTTTAAACAGTATTGAAGTCGTAATGCGAGCTGCTACTCACGTCACGTGAACAAGTTTCCTATTTTTATCCTATTCTCCATCTTTACACTTTAAAATTTTTTTACAAAATAGGTGAGAGAGTTGGGAACCCTTGTTCCTTGCACATGTTCGTGCCTTTCAGCACTTCCCTCCTTCATTCCTTTTTTTCACAAACAGAGAAATGTAGGATGAAATATTTCAGTTTGCTGGCAGTAACGCCTTTCGTTTTAGCCTCCCTCAGCAACAAATACCAAAAAGACTGTAAACCAATCACATTTTATTTTTTTACATTATATTTTGCTTCTTTATAAATATTTATATCACACACACTATATATATATACACACTGTTATATATAACCGCTAGAGACAAACTATTTATCATTCTCGTTATCCTCTCGTTATCTAGTTATTTCTTTCCTATGCCAAACACCTGGAATGCTACATGAGTAGATTTTCCCGTGTGTTGATATGTCTCTAGCCAGCTGCTTGTTGATACTTTAACAGGTCAGGAATTTTTGTGATTCGTGACCTCGACTATGTCCCCCTTACAAACGATGGCAGCCTCAGTCTGGGTTCTAAGTACATGAAATGTACTCTCCGTCATCATCATCCAGAACTCGCCTGGCCGGCCTGCCGCTTAGTGAGTTATTGGTGTAGTTGTTGTAGCCATCAGTCACTTCATACACATCCTCCAGACTGCAAGACCCTGCAAAAGTCAAAGATCGCTTGTTTCTTCACTCTGCTCCTTGTTTTTTATTATTATTATTAGTAGTAGTAGTAGTAGTAGTAGTAGTAGTAGTAGTATTTAATTTATTTATTAAGGAGATAGCTTTAAAAATTATGAACAAAGGAAAACATTGAGCAACTTTATGACATGATTTTATGGAAATAGTTATCCGTTTATTTTCAGACGATTGATGTAATTACCCATGCACACGCCTGATGATGGTGTTTATATGTTTCTCTGCAATCTATTTCTATATTATCTTCAACTGAGATAAGTCCTAAGAAAGAAACACAATTTACTCTTTTTTCTATTTCTCACCTTGCTTTGCACACTGAGTGTTTGAACTCAAATTTGTGACAAAACCCTCGTCAGCCTCAGCTCTCATGTTTCTGTTTCTACGAGGACCGCTGAAGATGTCCCTGTCTCTCTCTGTTAAGGAGGTAAGTAGTGTGAGTATAATGCCAAGATTATACAAAACGAGACTAGACGAAGCTAAATATTTGCCAAAAGCTTGCTGACATTGATGGACGAAAACTGTAAACATGTGATATACCAAACAAAATTGGACAAGGTTTGTACTAACTACACAAACTGTAAGTATGGCCCATACCTAGCATAACGTGCTTGAAGTCGATGTCAATGAAGGTAGCAGAGAGGTTCCATTGATACAATAAAAAAAATCTTCTTGGACTGAGATACACCTGAATATGGCTTACTCAACGACCGGAAGTTGGATCAGATGTACAAGACTTACGTATCATGCAGCATTGAGTAAAGGGATCCAGCACACGACGGACGACGAGTACCGCTGCTACCATGGCAACGACAGCTAAACACACGGCGATGGTAACACCGATGCCGACGCCCAGTCCTTTCAAATAATGTTCTGTTGTGTCTCTGCTTTCATCGTCTGCAATGACTGTTAAAGGACTAGTGGGATGCAAAATGTCATCTACGACATCATTGACATTGAAACATCTTTGTCAAACATCAACAACCAAACTGTTAGATCGTCTCTCTAACTCGGTAAAAACTCACCGTTGACAATATTGACTGAATGCTCTACATGGCCAAGCTCGTTGGCCAGGGTAACCTTGTAGATAGCCGAGGCCTTCAGCGGGAGACTGATGTTGCTGATGTCCATCGTACAGGAGGACAGATAAAGACGAATGTTCGTATGACTGCAGGTGACGTTCAGGTCTGATCCAGTCTTGTCTGCGATGAACCTCACGGTTTTGAGGTCAAGAACAGTTATATCATGGAGGCGTGGTGGAGGGTAAGCGATGACGTCAAATGTGTGCTGCACCCTCTGCCCTGAAAACTTGACTAGAGAGGGATGGTCGGTGTTGCCAGGTAGCCGAGGAGCACCTGTTGAAAGACAGACAGAACATCAGATCATCAAATAAATTCACGTCTTCAGTCGCTCCGACTGCTTTTCACAAGTTTGTAGCGTCCTTATTCCATTCTTTGAAGGCACGATACACAGCCAAAGATGAAAGCTTAGCTCTTCAAGCTGCATGTCACACACAAAAAATGGAGAGATTAAGGTTTTCTTTTCGCGAACACATTTATTTTGTAATGATAAAATTTACCCATAAACAAAAAAGAAAAGTTTGAATCAGATAAAGAAAAGCATATATCAGTAACTTCTATTTATAGTGCGCACCAAAGCTATTTTATAGAATACAGGAGAAAAACATTCACTCCAGAAAATCCAGGATGACGGATTTAAAAAATAAAAGAAGATTGTCCCAATAGGTTTTTGTGGGTCTTTTTAGGAAGCCTTTGAAAATCCAATCTTTTGTCCGATCCTCCCCAATTAGGTATAGATATTCTTTTCGACTACAGAATCATCGCAGGCTTTATTGTGTTTGTTGTTTTTATTTTTCAGTTTTCATGTTTATTCTGTCTATTTTAAGATGTAGAGGAGGCTTAAAATAAAAAAAATACTGCACCTCAGAAAATTTTGAAAATGTGATAGTTTGCGAGGGCATCCAATAAAGAGAAACAAAATAAAAACTGACTAAATTAGGGATGGGAGAAAGAGAGAGGGGGAGATCTTTGTAACAATTGAAACCACCGGCCCCTCCTTTTCTTCTAATAGTCAGCGGCCTCTCTCGGACTGCCCATTCTCTGACCTGCTTGACCGTGAGGTGACAGTCCCTCCGGCTAGCTTGTCTATATGACAACGGACGTGTATAGATGGACTGCTGTCTGTCTGCCAAGACCAACTCATGCGAAGTTCTCCGCTATTAGTCTCGGCGAGCCTCAACAAAGAATGTGACTAAACCGGAAGCTTTGTAGTAGCATGCCTCATTTTAGTAGTTAACTGGAAAAAATCGTCTGCCGGCAGTCCACTAATATAAGTTGGTGATATGACCATGTGACAGACTCACAGTAAACCCCTAAGAAGGCTTCAGAGGTGACGGAACCAGCCTCCACTTCATTTGCAGCTGCGCAGTAATATGTTCCGGTGTCTTGGCAAGACACTCTAGGGATAGTCAGGACTGCCAACCGTGAGCCGTTTGTCAGAACCGTTGTGTCGTTTCTCAGACGTACTTGGGGTAAGGGTCTGCCATCAGACTCGCAACGGATAGTCAGGGTATCAAACTCTCTAACCGGGTATGCTCCAAACCTTTCTACATTAAAAGTCGGTTTAGACGGAGGAACTGAAACGAAATCACATTGCATCAGGTTGTATTTCATTAGTTGATGGTAGAAATGTGTGCAAATGAAAGTGTAATACTCCTTATTTTATCAACAAAAGGTTTTCGCCACTATAATTATTGAAATTTACTAAAACAGTCAAAAAAAATGAATGAAGGATAAATGCAATAAAAAGTATTTTCATAAGCCCCATCTGATAATTTTTCGTTAACATGACCAGGAAAAAGATTGTTTCTAGGAAAAGTATTCAATCATTATGATCTCCCCCTCTCTGAGCCTCCGTCCCAGATTACTGTTTTCTGTGCTATCACACTTCACGCGCAACACCAATCATCAAAGTTTTATAATATTATATTACTTATCTCAAATAATCAAATTTCATAATATTAGATTATTCGGCACAAATCATCAATATTTAGTACGAATTAATATTTCATAATATGAAATTATTTGCTTGGAACCAATGTTTCCTGTTATTCTTTTAGAAATGACTAGAGTACAGAGTACAGAAACATATTGCACCCCTTACATCCCACTTGCACTGTGTAGGTGTCGCCAGGTACGACGTTCGCCCACATGACGTCACAGTGGAAGGAGGTTGACATGTGGTCCTCGCTGGTGACGTTGTAAGGCGCCATCAGCAGAGTAGCCCCATCATCTCGACTTGTGTGAGGAACATCAGACTTTAAACCTTCATGGTTACCGCTGACTTTGGATAGTTTCAAAACTCCTCTGGGAAGGCCGAGGGAGGTCGAGGAGCAGGAGCAGGTCAGAGGTTGTCCCTCCCGCAGGTAACCCTTCGGAGAACAGGTGATGCGAGGGGCGGCGGGGGGCCCTGTGAGGGAAGTAAAATTGATTTTCTGAGGATTTTTTTCTTATTGTTGATGATGATCCTGTCGATAGTTTCCCTGTCTACGTGATTCTTGCATCGGTCAAAAGCTTGCTACAGGGAGGGTTTCTTTGTAGATCTTTGTCTTAGGTTTTACATTTATATTCTTTTATATCAGCCTGTTCTGTATCCAGTACCCTAGTCCTCTGTGTGTGTGTGTCTACGCACACTTACTTATCTGTTCTGCCTGCCAATCAGGCAATAATGTCTTTTACAAACCGACTGATGTGATCAACATCTTTTATAACGCACAGAAAAATGGGTTCCGTGAACAAATGACAATGAGGAAAGCAAACAACAAAACACTCAACCTCTAAAACAAACTGTGGCGGACCAGACGACAGCAGCTTACCAACTCTGGTAACCCAATGGACAGCAAACTCACGGAGAGAGGTAGAAGCACTGCAGCTTTAGTTATGAACAAGTCGACAACAACCTGACTTACGAACTATGGGCGAGCCCCTGAAGACAGCCTGTGTGTCGACTTGTCCTGGTGTGATGACGACGCCAAACGTGTACACGCCAGCCTCCGCTGGAAATGCCATGGATACGGCACATGACCCAGACACCTTGCGGCTACCGTCAGCCAGTTGCTTCGTCACCATGGAAACGTTTATCAACTGCTTTCTCAAAGAGGACTGGAAAAAAATCATCATCGTCATCATCATCTTCGTCGTCGCCTTTCCCGGTGTCAGCGTCATCTTTTATTTTCCTTTTCTTAGAATACATAATGGATTCTTACATCCCATAGAGCCAAAGATTGTAAATTAATCAAAGATCCGAACTAGTCAGCCTGCTGCTCATACCTCTTTATTCAGGCTGTACCACTGGCAGTCATACTTGTGTCTTGAAGACATCATCCTCGTGACGTTACACGCTCCCCTCAGGAACAAGTTTGTGACGTCGACCACGAACTGAGCTTCACAGTTCACGCCCTCGGCAGGGTCTCAACAGACAATCAGGAGCAGTGTTCAGTAACCAGCCAATCGTGGAACAGAATGGAACACTTATAACTTAGACTCAGCGGTTGATGGAACTTTTTGAACGAGTACACTACAGCAACAAATAACATCGTCCAGCTTCCCAAAGGCAGTAGTCAATCAATTAAAGGTGTACTACAGAGCAAAATGCATTTTAGAATTTAGGAGCAGTGTAACAGACCACTCACAAACAACATCGAAGTCACACTTGACCAGTTCTCCAGGCGTGGCGCAGGAGACAAAGCCAGGCTCCATGTTTACACCGGCGTTGATCTTCAAAGTGCTGCTGGCTTGAGACACCCTGTGGGGAACGATCTTTGGCTTTAAAAGTGCCGACCCACAAGAATTGTCTCCCGACGATGAAAACCCTTGGCACTCGCCAGCCAAATGTCCAGTAGTGTCTTTACCCATGCTGTATCTCCAAGTGACGACAGCATTGTCCTTGACCTCCGAGCACGTGATGGTGTTCACACTGCCGAGGGTCAGTTCAAAACCGTTGTGGCACGGCTGTAAAGTCAAACCTGGGAAAAAAAATGAATCTTACAAAGTGGCTTGATGTCTGTCCTTCATCATTTGAGAAGTCATTGAATTACAGGTTTTAAACTTTAGAGGAGTGTTTTGTTGTTTGTTTTGGTTTTGTTTTGTTTTTTTTTTTGTTTTTTTTTTTGTTTTTTTGCTAATTAATTATGACAGTAAATTTAAAAATTCTAGAATGTTCATACGATCGTTAATCATTTTAATGAATTTAACGATTTTACAATGTTGCTGCAAACCTACTTTCGTGATAAATGAAGTTTTTAACTTCTCCCAATCACAGGTGAAAGATTTTGCACTGGGGTAAGCCTTTAAGTAGGAGAAATGTTATTCGTCGATTCCGCGATGTCAAAATAAACATTTTAGCACTTTATCTATTGTCTTTATGTACTATAGGATATATTAGTGTCAAACTTTTCTAACCGGAATGTTATGCTTGCCCGCTGCTTTAATATTCTAGTAATATTTGGTAGATTTATCATAGGCACTTGACATAAAATGTGTCATTAGTTCAATCTTCATTCTACCAGCGTTTTCCAGCTGTCAAATCCTCGGTTTTCCAAAGACAGCAGAAGAATTAATTTAACAGGTTCTTGTCTGTCTTGATTTTTGTTATTAACTTTAAAAGTTCGAATAAAGAAAAAAGGAATCAGACAAAATGGAAGACGGAAAGAAGGCTAAATGAGGAGAACAGGAAACGAAAAAAATGAATAAAAATCAAGAAGAAAAAAATTATAAAACTACTGAGAGTATCTGTTTCATATTCCGCTCCTTGAGTTCTGAAAAATTGTCTTACTTACCGTGTGTCAGCATCCAGAATGCAGACAGGACAAAACATATTCTGTAGTCCATCACAAGCAGCTCTCTCCTCTCTCCTCCAAAGTGTGATTCTACTACAGAGGAATATTTTGTTTACCGACAGTAGTACTGTGGTTGCGAGTGCAATAAACATCACTTTGTTTTCCTTCTTATTTAAACTTTCTTTCTATTTTCGGTTTCTCTCTCTCTCAGCGCCATAATTGCGGCTCTCACTCCCATCCTCGCTTTCTCTCCCTTTTGTTATTTTTTGTTTGTGTTTCTTTCTTTTTTTTTATATTTCTAACTCTAAATCCATTTCTTTATGTTTGCAAAGGAGTGATTAAATAGAAATGAAGCTCAACTTAACACAAGCACTTAAACTACACAGAGCAGATACATTTGTCTGTAGAGCTGCTAGTGTCTTCTCAATATATGTTGATATACCATGCACATGTTGCTACCATAACATTATTTTAACATGCTAAGTTTAACAATCTGTGTTAAAGCATGATCGCAAGAAAATTAATTATCACATTTAACAACAAGATGACAAGGACTTGAACTTACCTCACTGAAATATCTTCAGTCGATGAAAATAATACAAACTAATTATAAACAGACGAGAAACAGAGGTTGAATCGAAATGTGATGACGATAAGGAATGAAAGAAAGTTTTTAATTGCACGCTTGAATCGAGACGGATGCTCAGTGAAGTGGGGCTGCAGCTGCAGCAAGTGAGGGTCAAGTTCAAGGTATTGTTCAGTTTCCGGCGAACAGGGGCCTCGCCTCGTATGTCATGAATTATTATTCCTTTTTATTTTACCATCAAATCCTGTATGAATTTGTTTAAGGAGATTTTACTTGACACCATGCTTAAGGGTTTCTGATAGGGCAATACTCTAGAACCACAAGTCATACCCCTCAAAAAGAACTACCTCATTGAGAAGTTTTGAAAATAACTAAACACTTATCATACATATTTTATTTCATTCTACATGTCTGCTTACTTTTTTTATTTATTTTTATTACTTCTGCTAACTAGTACAGAATCAAGTAAATGTGTGTGATGAACTTCAAAAAACTCATTCAAACAAAATTTTATTCTCTCATATTGTATTACATATACAAGAGCTATTTTACCAGTGTAACAAACTATATAAAATTTACATCTCTGAATTCTGTCTTATATCTACTAATGACCCTCGCCTTGCCTAGTTATCCTGACTTCACATTAACAAGCTTTAACAAGGAAGTCTCGTCTGAAACAAATTGAGTAATTGTGTCTGTACAAGCTGATGTAAAATCCAGACTAATTCCTGTTTTTATATCTACCAATGACCCTCCCTTACCACTAGTTACCGGACTTCAAATCAACAAGCTTTAACAAGTAGTCCTTTGTCTGAAACTAATTGGAGTAATTGTGTTTGTACAAGCAGATGTAACTCAAGACCACATATTGTGAAATGGTTCGCAGCCTTAAATGTCTAATGAGCTGCAAATATTTCTTAGGGTTCAATTCAGTTCCCATTATCTTAAACCTGGGTGAACATTCCCCTGTCAGTTCTCGAGGTACACACCTACAAAAAATACCATTCATAAAAATGTGACATAATATAAATACACAAATAGTTAACATGTGCTCTCAGATCCTCAACGATGGATGACTTGTATTCCGAGCTACAATCAGGACATCTGTGTTGTTGACTTCTTTCTCTGCATGATGATTTTTTAAGCTTGTATTTCGAGAGCGGACGAAGGTATTGATATGCGATTAAGTAGTTTTTGCACTATAAGTTTACCCAATCTAAAAGAAACATTTCCCACCGACTACTGCCCTTTAATGTTCGCGTCGCTTCACACCAGGAATATTCGCAGACGATGAAGCATTCTTCTCCATTCTTTCTCCGTCTCGTCAGTACTTTCTACCGCATTGTTTAAGTGGCGATGACTTTCGTCAGCAGGAAGCTTTAAACGATTTTCTCTCAGACTTTCACCTCTCTTCTTCCTTGTCTTTCTGTTATGTCTGTGAAGTGCGCGCGCGTATGTGTTTGTTTGTGCAAGTCTGTGACTTCTCTCAAAAAAGAGAAAGGTGTACTTTACTTCCTTCGGGGAAACATCCTTAGAAAACAATTCTTTTAGGATAATCCTTAACTAATGCCATTTCATCTTACGTGTGCCATTTTGGTAAGGAAAAAAGAAAACCTTCAGATGTTTGCTTTTGATCTCAGAAAAAAACGAGAGAATTCGAAATTTCACTGCCTGCTGAACCTCAGCTCGGTTGTTATAATTGTCCATTTGTGCCTTACACCA
>NC_037596.1:22729871-22819303 GCF_003073045.1 Pomacea canaliculata | reverse complement strand
GAGTTGTGCTGAAATGAGTTCTGGTGTGCTATGGGCTCAATCTCTTTAGTTGAAAATTAACGGAGGACTTTTTTAAGAGAACGTAAAACCGTCTGCTTGTTAGATCTAAATAGCTTAAGTTATCCCGAATCTGAGCAGTAAAATACACTAATTTTCATTGAATATACGTGTGTGGTACCTCCGATACTTACAATGTCGGTTACGGCACCAGACAGTCAGGTTCAACCAACAGCTGTTTTTCCACACTTGTCTACCCAAACAGTGTGGAATTAGGGATGTTGGGACATTTTCAAGAAAAACTGGCAAACCTGCTGTAAAAATGCCGGCTCAACCCTTGGTGTAGGGGGAATTTATTACGAATGTTTTTATTGTTAAACAAAGTATTTTTATCACGTTGTCATTTCTGAATGTTGATAACAGTCTCAGACATGAAACGTATTTATTATGGGGTAAGGGTTCGACCGGGAGAATTCAGACTCTGTGGTTATGGGCAGTTGTGGTTAATGCTGAGAGATTGCTTCGTCATGACGAGTACGCCGTCCTCAAGGTCGGTTGTCAACATGTGATGTATCATTGATTTTTTTGTAAGAAGAATCCGTGTGGATTCTGCATAGATAGCCGGTGTGGGATAAGTGAGAGTGGGACGGCTGTCTCGACCATGGTCAATAAGCGTCAGAAGATGACGTGCAAATAACGACGGGGGAAGATTGATAGCCCTGACGTCGACGCTCTTGGTGCTGTTAATGGTGAGGCTGTAGAGACAATGACGCGGGAAGAGATTGGTTAGCGTGATGAGCTCGATAACCTATAAACAGAAAATCTTATTACAGATAAAGTCGCGCGTATTGGATGGGCTGGCAGCTGAGAAAGAAAGTGATGCTTAAGGTAAGAATATAATGGAGAAGGGTCGTACACAAGGGATATCTGGACAACATGAAATAAAAGGACGGGTATGTTTTTCTGCGCACGGTCGGTATGGATCAAGGGCGAGGCGAAGTTATCCACAACTAAGACAAGGTCAACAAAACCTGTTTGAACGCGATAAAAAACGGTTACACATACTAAATACAAACGTACAGCAAAAAAGTAAAAGTGTAAGGAAGTGCGTGTGGCAGGTGGCGTATCATCATGAGTGGCATGTGGTGTGACTCATCCGAGATTAGTTATTTGCGCGTCAGCAACAGCGACTCACATACGTACCAGCCTGAGGGCCTGCCAGTTAATGGCGCACCTGGAAGTGAACGTACTGGGCCTAGTTCTGTCGGCAGCAGACGACAGCTTTGTAACAAGCGAAACGACAACCGGGGGGGGATGTGCGACCTCTGGGGGGTGACGCGCAGCATCACTCCTGAAAATGTGTCGTCATGGGAAACAACAGTAATCATGGGCTGGGGAGCAAAGATCCTCTTCCTCGCGTCATGTATCGCTCTTTTTTGGTATGTCTGTTTATCCTGAATGTCAGGTCATAGTTGGATAGTTTTTTACATCACATTTGTATAAATAAATTGAAATTTAAGTAGTGACGAGGAGAGAGTATTCTAGCCGCCATCGTCATTGGTGTCTCGCTGCTCTCCTCTTGTCGACGTTTCTCTCGCAACTCCTTCATAGGAGCAAACGCCACACCTTGGCCTGTCCTGCACGAGACACTAATCTCGTACTGTGGGTTGACAGGAAGGTCCTTTGCCCGTTGCCATGATCTGCAATATGTCAGCAGCAATTGAGTTTCTCAGCATCCCACGGCTTATTCATTTATCGAGGTTGCTGCCAAACTACTAAGTCTATTAATTCTGCCGCTGTCACCTGTGAAAGCTTGATGGCCATTCTGGCCAGAAACCACTATTGTGTCGTGCGATTGATAAATTCACGTGGAACACAAGCTCGTCACCGCTAATGCAACACAAACACAACAGAATAACTTACCGTCTTGGCCGGAGGCAATTCTAAGGCGCAGGTTGACAGAAGGGAGTGACTTCCCTTTCTGCGAGCACGCACCAGGGGGTAAGACGGGCAGAGGGCACCACAGAGGAGCAGAGTGGCAGCGATGGCAGCCGGTCCACAGCCACACCGGGTTGAGGAAAGCAGTCGGACTCGGGACGTGGAAGCCTCCGTGCCGTTGGGGATCATAAAAACTGGAAGGTGGCTGGCAAGATTGAAAGTGCGCTGGACTGGATTGCCGCTGCTGTGTACAAATATATGACGCTGCATCATGGGAAAATAAATTGTGCATGGCATGTTTATGTATAATATTAAGTCTATATATTCTTTGCTTCTGTTAAAAATGCTATACAGGATCACACGGAAGTAGATTCGGAAATATAGAGCAAATGCTTTTGGGTTGATAACATTCCTCTACACCGCAGTCTTCTGATTGTGAATACGCCTAACTTGGCATTGTAGCGCTAGATACCGTTTTTTGCATGTGTAGAGTGTGTCCACCAGCGCGATTGCTATGGACTGTGCGAGCGGGAAATTAATGTCGAAAGTATATTAAGGTGTGGGTGGGTAATAGGCATGGGAGGGGCTGGTGGGCTTCACTCCGAGGGGTGCTGTGTGCGAGTGTGTGTGTTGTGTGTCGTGTGTGTTGTTGTGGTGTGTGTGTGTGTGTGTGTGTGTGTGTGTGTGTCTGTTGTGTGTTGGTGTGTGTGTGTGTGTGTGTGTTGTGTGTGTGTTGTGTGGTGTGTTGTGTATTGTGGTGTGGTGTGTGTGTGTTGGGGCAGAATAAAATAAGAGTCTCACCGAAAAAGAATTCAGCACTAAAATTGGACCGTGCCTGCCGTGCCATAAGCTGGACTGTTGGTAAGTGTTTTTTCGCTGTGCTGTCACCTACATAGGTCGACGGATGTGAAGTCAGCGTCTGGACTGACAGCGTGGTCGGGCAACACATTCCGTGCACAGCACACAAGAAGATGCCAACAAATATGTAAGAGATATTGATGAGTGTCATATAACAATATGAGATTGAGGAATACTTAGGCAAAACAATATCTGTCAGTCGCTCATAGGCAGCCATTAAATAAACGCTCGATTAGATTTAAGATATTTGCATAGTTATTAGTTCTAATAAATACTTTCGGAGTGACTCTAACAAGACCAGGAGCATGGACTGCATAAAACTTGCAAATGAGTTTGATAACCGGTGAGGCAGCCCATGTTGCTCGTAAACTGTCAACCGATGCGTCTAGTGAAAATGAATGAACACGATAATCATAGTGTCCGGTCCTTTGAACTTCAGGAACAAAATTTCATAGTCTCAGCGAACAAGAGCGGAGATGACAATGGATCCGTCGTTCTTCGTCCAGGAGCTGGCCTTTACGTTTACGTTGTAACGGTAACACACTAGCATCTGAGTTATTATTCGCATTAACTAACGCCGGTTCACTCAATATGACGACAGTAATAAAGGGCGAAGATTGACCACGTAGGTGTCGCTAACAGGTGTAGCTGCGTGTAAAGACTAACACGCGGGAACAGCCGACTGACCCAGCGTTGACGTGGGCACCTGCGCAATGATGTGAAGACGAGCGGTTATGCGGTGGGGTTTGCCCAGCACACTAGATCTTCTCTCAGACCTCGCACGTATACTAGTAGGGCGTAAGGCCGTTCAGGTGGTGTGGTGTGTGGTCTATTGTGAGCTGAGGTGTTGTGTCGATGTATATGTTGAGTGGGGTGGTGTGGGGCAGGTGCGTTTCCCACCCACACCACGTCCAGTCGGCGTGGCTCACGTCATTGAGATCCGAGTAAGCTTTGTATGACAGCATGCACGTGCAAAGTGTGGGGGCCTCTCGCCCATCTGCGCCCTCAATGGTGTCATCCGGACTGCTGAGTCCGCTCACGTGTCCCCCAGGCCGCACCACCACGTCACAGTCCTAGTCAGGGCCGGTGGTGACCGCTTTCCGCACTAGCAACACTGTCGACAGCTGTCGCACCTGACAAATTCCCTAGCTGACTATATCTTCTTTAGTGCCCTGCAATATATATGCACTAATTCAAATAACATACATGATATGATTGTTGTTTTAATCCGACTGCGACAAGAGGTCTTAATGAACTCCTAAGTTAGACAACAACTAACTTAAAATTACAGCCTTCACGAGTCAAAATCTTAACCATATTGAGGTCAGTAGATCCTTGCACCTCTTGACCTGTGTGTTGAAGTATTTTTGTTTTTCGGGGGTTCGTGTATTTCTTGGTGTTATACAACAAAACTCGCTTGAAAAAATGAGATGTCAAAATGGACGGAATTATCGACATTGTTCTGGACTGCGGTACAGACAACTATCCTCGGCACGAAGTCATCCGACTACTCACCAACAACACGAAGACTCGGGCCGATGACAGCGGCAAACCGCTGCGGGACCGCGTGGGGGGAGGTCGCTACAAGAGTCCAACGAAAATCAGCGCTCGTCTCTTCTTCACTCTGAAGTGCGCCCTTGGACTCGAGTGTGAGCAGGAAGATACCGGTGGGCCTCGCAGTGGTATAACTCGACGATAGCCTTGCTGACTGTAACCCCGCACACGGTGACGTGAGTCGCGCGTCAGACCCTCCTGCCACCTGCTTCCGCTACAGATGGGCGGGCAGCGTGCAGGAGTCTGGTGAGCAACTTCCGAGCTCCAGTAGCTTTCAGACACGTTTGCGTTCTCGTAACTAGTATTCGCTTGGCCCACAAGGTGAGAGCACCCCGAATCGTGGTCAGGAAGGTTGGTCGCAAAGGTCGTTTGATAGTTGCGGGGGTGCTGGTCACATGATTAAAAGAAAGATGTCAGTGTTGTTGGTAAAATACAGAGTATGATATCGCGCACATATGCGTTGGGCTGTGTGCACTTGAACATACTTATGTGTCTACTTTATCACTGACTCTATTTGTGTGAAAGTTAAACCTGTCGATGTAAGTACAGTATGTACGGGGTTGTACATTGGTATTCACTTATAACTATCTGATGAATCAAGTTGGAGGAAGAAGTCCATTTAGTGAATGTCTAAGGGAGATAACTCTTAAATTAACAATCTGGAATAAGTTGTTATGCATGACCGTCTCCCTTGTGTCGCAACTACCAATCTTAAAAGAGTAATATAATCATATTAATAACAATGAGACTATCCTATTTTGTGCATCAAATATAAAACCTTAAATAAAGTCTGATTATCACAATGCCGCTATACAGGTCACACTTAACTGTCAGGTTCACTTGCTTCTCGGCGATGACGCAAACGTTCCCATCTCGCGCGGCCCGCCGCGACAAGTCCTCACCACGCTTTGTCGGTCGTTCCTCCGACTTTTGCAGGAATATACTCAGGCCCGCCGTATGAAAGAAACACCCTGTTAGCCATGCGACACCGCGCGAGATAGAGCCTTTCGAGTCGAGAAGCTCATCGCAGCGATAGCTCCCCTTAAACTGGTGAGTTCAGGGAGCGTCCGAAAGCTCGCAAATAGTCGTCGGCGAGGGAAAGGGCATATCTAAATAGCTTCCGGTAGACCCGATTCTATGCGCACTGCGCAATTATGTGTTCAAAAGTCGTTTTTTTGTTTCTCGTCTCTCTGACGAGCCCTGATTTGCAGGAAAAATTCTGATAAACGAAAACGTATGTGAAAAGCCAATTTCATGAGAGGTGAAATTAAAGATTTTGTTAGATTGGATATGCGAGGACGCCAACCTCTGAACATTGGGTATTTGGAGTAAAGTGACACATTAAGCTGCTAGAAAAGATTAAACAGTAAATACAGAATACATTATATTATTTCTATTTAATTTTCGTACTGAAATTATAATATTATATCATAGAAATTGATGATTATGTTTGCAAACAACACAATATCTTAAAATTCTACATAGAGAAATTTATATACTCTAAAAACAGTCACAATCACACATTTTAAACACAAAAAGCAAAATGAAAATGAATTATTCTGCATACCACCCACTAATATATATCATAGTATTTAAAGATATATTTCAGTAATGTTTTGTGCAGATTGATATTCAGCACTTTAACACTAAATCAGTGTTGTGGATAATCATCACTTTTCTTTGATGCTATTGACCGTGTAATTGCAAATATCTAACCGTCAACTCTTGCAACCCATGCATTTACACATACTTTTTCTTGCTCGCACAGAAATATTCAGTCCCTTAAAAGCTGCAAACTTACATGCTCACACACCACCCTTTAGAAACCTTTAGAATGAAAAACAGAATAAAAAGCCAGCAAAGGTAGATACAGTAGCAACAGCTCATTTATCTAAGCATTTCAAGACCAAAAACAGTCTATAATAAGTCAAATGAACTAGATTTAAAATCTCAACTAGAAGTTCGGCTGCTAAAATCTAAAATAAGCAGAAGCTAGATCAAAGAAGATAAATGATAATTTAACTACGGCAGTACTGCCAGGTTACAATGCATTTTTGTATATTATGAGTGTGCTTAATAACATTAAAAAGTGTGGGTTCCAGACAGAACCTCAACCACACACACACTCACACACCGTGCAACACATATTTGAATGAGATACAATGCAAATGAAAAAATGTGGGTGACAGACAAAGTCACCACACACAGGTTTCGCCTGCGAACAGCTATGTCAAAGTGAGATGCAGAGTGTCAAACTAAGAAGAAAGTGGGAACAGTTAACAAAGCCTCAACACACACACAACTAACCGCAACACATACTGAAGTGAGATGATGTCGAAATAAGCAAAAATCGTGGGTTAACCAGTACATAGTCTCGAAACACCACACTCACCTGTCAACCAGGTATTCAGAAGTGAGAATGCAATGCAAAAAAAAAAAGGAGGTGGTACAATTACAAAGCTCAAACAACAGCACATCTCTACACAAGAGGATATTAGTCAGTGAGATTGACAATGCAATAATATAACAATTTGATTACCAGTATAAACCTTAACAACACAAACTCACACACAACTGGCATACAGATATTTCTGAAGTGAATCAAAGCAAAATGAAAACATTGGGTGAAAAACCAAGTCACATACAGTCCAACCATCACACACCCTGCAACAGTATTCTAGAAGGAGATGCATGCCCAAAAAAATGTGGGTTACATTACAAATCATTCACAACCACCCACACACCCTGCAACCAGTATTCATAAGTGAGTATGCAATGCAAGCTAAAAATTATCGGTTACAGTAGCAACAGCCTCAACACAGCACAACTCTCTCACACAATGCAATCTAATGTCAAGAACTAGAGGTTGACTGTCACTTTATCAGTTCATGTTAGTGCGCCAGAGGATACGTCTAGCTAGGAGTCTACAAAATTTGCCTTTTCAAAATTTAAAATAGCATTTAAAAAGCAACTAATCAGATCGGAGGGTAAAATCAAATATACAACAAGCTGAACAAGTTTTTGATCAGGCAGATGTCATAACTCTATTTATTCGTACCGTAACACTGCAGAAAGCCACCTCACGTCGATTCGAACTATTCGATTGCTGCGCAAGTCATTGTTCAGTTCTAAAACAATACGTGTCTTCTAATTTATATTTTTGTAAGGTTCTTGGTCGTTATTGTACCAAGTCAAGGGAGATTCCCGTCCCGAAACACACGTTTTGCGCGCAATATCTAGCGAAATACGGTCCCCGCGAACATCCAGGCTCCGCCATCTGTGCTTCGTACGCAATTATTCTGGCTAACGGAGGAGGAGCTGAGGCTGCCTTATCGTAGAGGCACATAGCCGGCTATTCGCGTCCTGCATGGGAATTTCCCGCGCTATCCGTGACGAAAGGGATATCGTACCATAGCGCGCCATCGGTGCTCCTCCGCATACGGGGCCAGGATGATGCCCTGGCCGGGACTGTCCCTGGAGCATCCAGGTGTGCTTTCTAGTTCTGCTGCAGCAAATGATGGAGACAAGCACATGCTGCACGACTTCCGATGTACGTCTGAGGATCGTAGGACGCACTGCCCGTAGCAGCCACTCTGTCTTCCATCAAGAGTCACACCACAACTTTACTGTGCACGTGGTGGACCACCAGAAGACCTAGGGAGGGCTTTGTTTATAGAGCATCTGCCGGGGAAAGAGCGATCTTGAGCAATAACACAACCCTAGTCGCCGTACACGGCCTGCAAACCAGAGCTTGACACACACCGCGCGCTATGTACATGGTACTGTCATGTTGTCCGCCGGCCAACAGAAAACCTGCTCAAGTCATAATATATCCTTCAACTACACAGTGTTACATCATAAATTTCTCATAAAAAAAGCGTATTGTTAACTCATTATCACTAACCCATACGCCAACAGTGGCTCAGACGAGCTTTTCCTTTTTTTTTTTTTTACCTACTGGTCTTTAACAGAATACCGAGGTCTGAAGCCTGGAGAATTGTACAAGCAGATTTCATCCTGTCGGCATGATACAGATTCCAGAATTTCAAACTGCTGATAACACAAAACTACCAAGTCTATTTTTTACGGTCGTCGGTGGCATTTCTTTTTCATAAACACCAATTGAAGTATACACCTCAGCAAAACTTATTAAAAATTATTTAAAACTAAATTCTCCTTCAGTCCTCTAATTAATTAAGCAGATTTAAGATGAAGGCTGTCTTAGATGGTATCTAGAACAAATAGAATAACAATAATAACAACTAAAATTAATAATCATCAGAAAAACACTTCACCAATCGCTAAAACCTAATAAGAGACAAATGTGATACATATAGGATTGAATTCCGGTGCATCAAAATCCTTTAAAGGTCAGGGTCATGAGGGCGCAAGCCCAAGTCTCCACACGCGCTGCCACCAACTCGCGAGTGATGAGGTCACTGGCATCTTGAGGAGGCTCTGGGGTCTGGCAAATGGGCAGCAGCATGAGATCACACCGACCCGAGATTTCGGCCTAAATCCTTGGCAACAAGGCACCGACGTAGCTCAGAAACCGGGAGATTTTTAAAAAAATCGTTTTCCTGGTTTTATGGTTGAATCTCTGTCTTTCTCTCTCTCTGTCTTTGTCTTCTATAAAATTGTTTCTTTACCTCTGTAGATTGCCAGATCCCAATCTACTAGCTTGCTGTAGCCGAAGGCAGTGACGTGTGCAAAGAATCGCTACTGACCAAAACGCCGGAAGTGAATGTAGACACCAAGTGTGAAACAACATGGCTTCCGCTTTGTCGAGCTTGCTCAATCCGGCCTGTATTTAGCTTCTTGCGAATTATTCTTTCGGTTTATTACATGCGTCGACATTTAACTCTTGCTAGCATTGCCCAACGGCCTTGACTTCAACACGCAAAAATCCGTAGTGTCGGAAATGAGAAGCACTCAAAGTCTTCCCTTCTCCACCATCTCGGGTAGGAGAGAGGCAGGCTGGCGGGTACCTGGCACGGAGTAGTTATCAGAGTGGGCCAGGTACTGGGTCGAACGAACTCGGCTCAGTCCAACCCACTTCTTCTGTTTGTCTAACATTCCTTTCAACACATAGTGACACCCGCTGAGTGCAGCATCACTCTGGCACATCGTTTCTGCTGTAAATGTCTCAGAGGACGACTGTTACCAGTGATCTATATATTTACCGGTGAGGTGGACTAGGGTCCTCAAGTGGTTTTGAAGAACTTGTCACGTGAATGACCAGAAAGCAACTGTCTAGTCATCGCGCACGCGTTTGACGTACACCGGCAGGAAGTACAACGAGAGTTAACGCTCCAGGGAAGGGCCTCGCTTCGACTCATTTGCCGTGCCAATTACCTTTCTGGCGTGAACTACTTCAGCCTGCAGATCAAGAAATATACAGAAAATAGATTTGATAAACGATTTCAAAATGCAGTATCGGTTAATGTTTTTTATCCTGTTTTAATGTATTTTTTAAATGTGTATATGTGATGTCCTCACTCTGGTTTTCAGGAGACACTCTCATAGCTTCAGTATATTGTTGTGTAAGCGGGCGTGAGACTCCTGTTTAAGAAACAGGTGAGAGATGGTTTGACCCTGATGTTGTGTGTCGGGTCCCTTGCCTGCCATCTCGCACTGCCTTTCATAATGATATCACCAATACAATGGTGCACGGGTGCTCTTCAGCTGCACGCTCGGTTCAGTAATTATTTGCTGTCTTGTTCTCACCAATGGAACATATCATGCTAGGATACCTACAGGCATATCACACCTTAAGGACATGAAAATGGCGTCTTGGTTAGTATATAGCAAATGACTGGAAAAACAATGTATCTTTCGAGCTCTTATCTGAGGTTGTCTATGCGTACGTTACTACCAACACACACGGACAAGCTCTGAGGTTAGGAATAAACATCAAGCGAATGTGTTTTCTTACTTCTGCTCAAAGTGTGACGATATTTAACGACAGACTGAGTGCTCGTAGTCTAGTGTCCCGCTATTAGCTCGTCCTATGCTTGAACAACACGGGCGGAAGGAGTGGAGGTCATGCCGAAGAGGTCAACACCGAGAACTTTTGAAAAATGACTGTCTTGACGGAGCTGCACCTCATTGCATCAGTTCAAGGAGCTTAGAAAGCTCGTTTGATTAGCAGGAAGTTTGACAATAATACTTCCTAGTTTGAAATCTTTCATATAGACTTAAAACTGCGCACCAGTTGTATGTGAAACGTCGTCAGTACTGTGCATGTGTCACATCTCGTGTGTGAAAGTTTGCCATTTGTTCTGTGTGCAGTCTGTCTGCTTGTCTCTGAGTAGTCAGAACTTAGTCTTACTCTCTCTCTTCTCGTTTTTAACGTGTGTGTGCGTCGGCGTGCGTTTCGATGATAACTGAACTTGACCGACACTACAATTTTCAGCCTGTGATCGACGAATACAAACATTAGAGCTGCATGGTTGTGGAAGTCACCGGAGCTGGTAGTTTAGAGCGGAAACACTTTCCTACAATCTGGGTGGGTGTGTCTCTAAACAGCGGCAGTAAATAGGTTTCAGCATAAACATTGCATACAACACAAGGGGCTTAACCGCGATGAAACTCAATCCATTGCTGCGTCATGTTGTCTCCCCTGAAACGAGTGTTTTACTTTTAATGTATGGCGTACATAGGGACTAGGAACGTATAGGAACTAGGCGGTAAGCCGCCCACTCACAAAAGATACTGAGGATGCAAGTAGGTAGGTTTAAAGAAATTTAGTCAGGCCCGGGACACCGAGAGAAGAAGACAAGCTGTGAAGTTGTTTGTCTCGCGAGTTGAGATTGGTGTTTATAGCAGGGCAGTGGCCATCGACTGGAACGCGGTGCGGTACTCACGCCGTTGTTGATTAACATCAATCTTGATATCTAGATCGAAGTATGACATCTTTACTACTATTACATGCTATGGAATTGTATAATTACAATCTTTTTCGTTATTTTCTTGTGAATGGAATAGTATTAGCGTGAAGTTAGAAGTTGGGGAACATGTGAGAGAAGGTATGTTGTATTCATTGTTACGAAAGTCAGTCGTTAAACTTGGCAGATTTTTTTAACTTAAAAACTTAGTAGAAAAACTAAGAAGCTCCGATCTTCGTCGGCACTCCAAACGCAGCTTTGCTACAACATGAAACTTGTACTGGGCAACAACGACTGCTAGAAGGAGACAAAAATGTGTCCTGACGACTCGTGGACAGCACGAAGTTCAAGCACTCGCAGTCCTGTGACAGTCAAGGAGAGAAGCAACAACTTCTGACACAAGTTACAACTCTGAGCTCAAAATTCCAAGTGCAATGAAAGCCAAAGCAGGTCTGTTGGTAATCTTGCCGCTGCCTCGCAACAGTCGTATAGAGATCCCTGTTGGAGGAAGGGGTTGCCGTGGAGTATTAGGTAATGTTAGGCTTCAAGTTTGCGTCTCATTGTTGCATTCTCTTGGGACACGGTTGGGTTTGTTTCACGCGTCAGCGACGGGCGGCCATATACTTCTCCTCTGATTTATGGGTAGGACAGATCCAAGAGCCAGGGGACGAAATCCTAAAACAAGGGAGACAATTACGAGCAGCATCGCAGTCTCCTGTTTCGTCTTCATTCGGAGCTAGTTTAGCCTTGCCCTCCAGTTAATTTGCTGAAAATGTTTTTCAAGCGTTGATCAAGTGCGTTTTGTCGTCTGGGCGACCAACATCGGATGCGCATTGTCGCGATCTTATCGTGGTCTTCCGTCTGACTGTCTGGCTGTCTATCCACCTTGCTCTGGCACCTGACAACACGAGTGAGGTGTTCTTGAACAAAAACTGCGGGAGGAGTGTTCTTATCCGGAAGTATTGTCACGAGAACAAAAATCTTCAGTACTTACCGCTGGACTGGCAGCTGCCATCACGTGCAAATCTTGAAAACCATGAATGGATCAGATGTTGTCGTATACCTTGAGAGGTACACCCGCTTACAACCAACGCCCCTAGCAACCATTTTAACGCTGACATTTTAAGTATTCTAGATGACTAGTTTGCGATTAGCTGGACACATTGCACCTGTCTGCGATTGTTCCTTTTGCCCAAAGAAAAAGATACAGGAACCCTATCTGATCCTGATTGAGCAGGTTGCTACAGGGCCGTCGTCTCGCAATGAAATAGATGGAGTCTGCCTAGTGACCACTGATACTGCTTAACAGGCATGGTATGACACTGAGGGACACAGCAGTTGAATACTTCTTTCATATCTTTTTCATGCTTTACAACTGCCTCGAAAATATTTTTTTAAGTAGTTAAAATGCGATCTGTTCCTATAAATTCTCATATTTGTGCTCACCCACTAATTTTTGCTTGAATATTCACAGCTAACAGATATAATCCGTGACGTCGACAGAGCCTGAGCAAATCAAGAGGTTCTACATTGAAATGTTTCTTGAAAAGAGCTCAGCGCGCGCTGTCTTGTCACATGCAACAACAACAACAACAACAACAACAACAACAACTACTACTACTACGTCGCTAAGGAACACAGCAAAGCTGATGTGCTCTTCAATGATCTCACTTCATTGTTTGAATTAATCGTCTGCTCTAAGTTTATGAAATTTGTTGCTTACGCGGATTCGTTCATGTCAACGTGGGACGTCTTGAAGTTCAGGACATTGTGATAGCAGTGAGAGAGATGCGCCGACTATACTGTACCCAGGGTGGAAGCAGGATGCTGGCTGGAGTCTGTGACAAGATGGAAACCTCCTTGTCTGACTGTCTAAACTGTCCAACAAAAACGTAGGAGGCAAAGTCTTGTACCTGCATCCTGGACATTACTCAGCAGCACAACATGGCTCCTCAGGCAGACGGAGTGGACGACGAATCGCAGCCCGGAATGTAATCAGTTTGTTCCAAACGATTAAGCTCAAAAAATCTCGCACGACGAAGCAATAAATTTACCACGCTTACTAGTATCTCTTGTTATGTTTCCACTTCACCGCTGTGGACGGTGAGGCGCTGTTCTAGTAAGAGTGAAAAATGTGTTCTTCTTGCCGAGCAACAACCGTTTGGGAATATTGATCGCCGAGGACAAGAAAGCGCAGCCTGGCGGTTAAGACGAACGTTGGTCTTCTTGCCTTACTTTTTGAGTCATTCTTGTGTGACTAAATGTCATCAGTCAGTTAAATGTAGACTGACTGAACACCACTAAGCGTGTGTAGAGTGGTCGTGTCTCCACAACATATAAAGAATCACTGAGAGAAAACCTCTGAAGAGTATAATTAACGATCCTAATAGAGAATTTTGCATGTTTGCCATTGTCATGAGAAACTCATCATTAACTTGCTTTCGAGCACGATTTATTATATGATCGTCACTACAGAGGGAATGCTTTATGATCTCAACACAAGAGTGGACTCGGTTTGCACCCACCTGTGAGGGACTCCCATACCCCAATCGAGACAATCGTGCGCGACCTCTGCACCGGAAATGATTGTGTTTCGATGATCGTACAGGCAAGCTGCTTTTGACATTCCTGTGTAGCCAAAGTTATTTTTTCCTTGCAGGCTTCGCATTACACCTCATTTCAAACATGACAGTATTTTTTACATATAATGCGACATGGACATTCCTTCCACACCAATGTCTCTGGCTGCTTCTCCATTGACGGACAAAGCTTTTCTAGTTAAATAACCAACTTGTTACTGCAAAGCAAGTGGCAGTCCACAGACAATCACACAAGATGATGACATCCATTTAAAGGTTTGATGCAGACCGAATATCAGCTGACCGTTTCATTCATCCTTAATTTAGTATTTCACCACATCGTGAACACTACTCACTCTCGCCTTTATGTCAAAAGTTTAGACATTGCTTTTTCTTTTTTCCTTTTTTTTTTTTGTTGTTGTCTGTTTGGCCCAAGAGTTTGATGCACAAAAATTATTTTTAACTACAAAAGTTCAATTTAAATAACATTATGTTAAATTAAAATTAACACAAGATATGTAAGTTGCAAAGTCTTTCAGTGGATTAGTAGCAACAACCTCTACCGACAGGACGCCAAGATATGATCCACTTCATGATTTGAGAATCTGTTTGACCAGACGTTTAAACAAAGAAGTAATAATAACTGAGATGAGGTATGTCACAAACCTGCTGCGCCTCTATATTTTTTTTTTTTTTTTTTTTTTTGAGCTAGGAAGGAGACAGGGAAAAAGAATTGGAAGGGGGAGGTTGAAAGACAGCAATTACTGTCGTGAGTGCGCGCCACACAGGGATGTCGCGGCCCGGCTTGTTTTTTGTTGTTGTTTTTTTTTTTTTTTTTTTTTTTTTTAATCAACTGGTGTTGATAGGTTGTTTTGTCTCGAAGAACAAAGGAAAGAGTTTGAGTGTTTGGGATGTTGTTGTGTGAGTTTTTCCTTGACGGGGGCGGGGAGAAGTAACCAGTCTCTCGGTGTCAAGCAGTGGTGTCCGGACGTTTTGTTTGCAACAAGTCTTGAACCGACTTGTAGTCCTGACGGGGAGCTGTGCAATCCTGACAGATTTGATGTTATTTAACAAGTCTTGACCGACTTGGTGTTGTAGTCCTGACCGGACTGTGCACATCCTCACAGATTTGTGTTATGTAACAGTCCTGAAACAGAATTAGGAAGTTAGACTGGGCACATCCTGACCAGATTTGTATCTGTTGAGCGTGAGTGTGTATCTTTGTTGATTGTTCGGTGAGCGTGTGTTTAATGTTTGAAGAAGAGTTAGTTAAGTTTAGGGGTGAACTTGCATTTAGCTAAAGACTTTTTCTCCAAGGTTTTGCTGGGGGTTTTTTTACTCACTTGTTGTTTGATTTTGCCTTCGCTTAATTCATCGTATCCGTCAGCCTCGGGCTCACAACCGAGACTGAATATAGGAAATAACTTCAGGAAGAGCATACGTGTAGTGACACTTTGTGTTACTTCAAGATAGACATATTTCGTATACTAAAGTGGAAACTTGTGTTATATTCAAGTGGAGACTTGGTGTATTTCATTTTCAACTGTGAGATTTTTTTTTTCGGGGGAAAGGGGGGCAATGAATGGTCGGAAGGAAATAAGATGTGTTGTTGACACAGTGGAAGTGTTCGGACTGTGGATCGGAATTGGAATTTGTTTTTTTGTGCATGGACCAGCGTGGAATGTGGCAAACATATCTCACATAAAAAAATAGAGAAGAGAAGTCCGACATATATTTGCCAAACACATTCAACTTTATCTATTGTAACTATACAGATAACAGCATTGATGCAGAAAGCTCTGACAAAATCAACATTTAAAAATAGTAACAATTTAACATCTACATGTCAGTCCAATTAAAAATGACAATATGACGAGGACATGTAGTTTAGCTTATAGTTTACTTATTTAATGAAAAAATAATGTATATTTAAAAAACAAACTTTTACCACATACAGTCACAATAATGTTGGGTTTACTGTCGTGTACTTGCTGTAATGTAGGTTGTTAAATAATTTACTGTATCATGTGACGCAGTTTGACACTAATGACCAGCGTGTCTCTTCACACCATTGAAAAATCTGTTTCAATACAATTTGGCCTATAATTTATCTGATATCTGATATCTGGCAAATCGACATTCTCTCAAGATAACGTAGCACCAGCTTTTATTTTTGCGTTATTCGAACTATACGTTTTTGTCTTTTGAGGTGTTTCTCAATGTAAGTTTTATTCACATCTAAAGATTATCCTTTTCTTTTTCTCTTCTCTCTCGCACGCGCACACAGATGTGGGTCCGCTCTACAGTCTGACAGAAGCGGGGGCGAGGGCAAACTGCTCGCTGGTTCCTCCGACAATGGAAGAAATAAGCTGGCGGTAACCTAGTCAATGATTGCCAACTGGTGTGTGAAGGCGCCATCACTTTCATGCCACTTCCGGCGTGTCATTTCCGCGCACCACTTTCTCTTTTGCCAGGGAGGCTATTGAGGATGTTTGAGGCTGGGTGGGTGTCACGGGAGTGGTACAATCGGGGGACTCGGACCCGAGGTCGGCGGCGTTCGACGAGCTGCTGCAACTTTCGACGCCGCACAACAGCCCGACGTCAGGTCTGGTGCACGGGCGCCCCCCTCGCGCAGCACGAAGGCTCGACCGCCTCATTAGGCGCACCGTGTCGCCGCGCGTCGCACGTGCACTGGCGCGGTCCTCGCGCGGCCACACTTGTTTGACTTGCGGTCCGCCGCGGCCCACTGGCCAAGGTGCAAGGCTTCGGCAGCTAATCGCCGCACTCCCCACACCTAATTGGTAACCGAACCCTACCCCCTTCCGCTGATTGCGCGCGCGCGTCTGATAGGTCACGTGGTGTGTTCGACTGGTAATCACCCATTTCTTCACCCTTCTCAACTGGCGCTCCGATTGAACGCCGCATATTTTACGACCGGGTAGGTCGCCAGGCCGTCACCACGGTCACGTGACTACCTCGGCAATCAAAATTTAGCATTCTAATGTGATGCAAGCCAAGACTGCATCGATATTAAGCCAACTCTAAAATGTCTGATCATCACTGTCATCTGAGTTAGTGTCACTGACATTGTTCATTAACGTATTTTATTTTTTATCCAGTTTTCTTTCATTTTAAAATGGAATTTTTTATGTAGGATAATGCAGAAAGTAAAGTATTAGTCACCCCTTAGAATAATGGGTAGACCTTCGTGTTCTGGAAGTTACTGCATATGGTCACTGGTTTGTGGCCTGTGGATCAGGATTCTGCTTCCACCCCACCCCCACTCTCCATCCTGCTCATTCTTTCAGTAAAAATAAAAGTGGCTACCTGCTTTATAAGGAGCTATTTAAAGCTTACAGATGTAAATGTGGGAGGAAAGCTTTTGATTCCGCTTTCCACGGGACGTACTCTAGACATGATGAGCCACTTCGGCCAGTAGGCTAGCCGGGTGGGAGTACGGAAAAGAAGGTAATAAAAAAAAAGAAAAAAAAAAGTGTGTTGGGAGCGCGATCTTGATCTCACGGCTACCGACAACTTATAACTTCAAAGAAGTCCTTTCCTTGTTGTCCGCTAACGATGGCGCTGTCAAAGAGGTACTTGGTTTAGAAAGAATCCCGAGAACTAAGCTAAACATTTGTTGTTTCTCTCACCTACTGGTTGCTAAAGAAAGGAAAGGGTGCTGTACTTTGAAACATTGTCTGACGGGAAAACAGTTCCAGTCTTGACCCTGGCAGTTCCCCTTCCTCTCAAATTTTATCTCATCGAATGTCTCGCTTCAAGGCTTCATGACCAATTTCTGGTAAGTGGATTATGAAACTGCTATCTTAGGAAGTAACGAGATGATACATTGAGTGGGCTAACTGTGAGTGGTTTACTGGCTCTAGGCTCCTAGAGAGCTTTTTCTGTCACTGGGCCAAGCGAACGTGGAAGTGAGAGCTGCTATGAATAGTAAGCACAAGGATTTATATCAGTTTCATAAGGCTTGATGCAATTTATATCAGCTGCAGGTAATTCTTTTCGAACTGAAATGAATGTCTCTGCTGTGACTTATATGTCCTGCATGTCTCCTTTACAAACATTTCGGAACATCTGACTGCAAAGGTTCGACAGCCACAAAGAAATCGCAAACGTCTCACTTTCGAAGAGGGCCAACCATCTGTGATATCATTTGTTTTAAAATCGGAGAGGGAATCAACACCCACGATGCCCAAACAATAAGGAAAGTGAGAAGAGAAGACAGAAGAAGAGGAAAGATACAGGAGGAGGATACATGGAAAGTGTGGACAGCGCTGGTGTGATTAACTCCCCATGGGCTTTGAGAACCGTGAAAAATGGACAGAACTGGTGGCGAGGTCACCGTTGGTCAACGAGCATGAAAGCTGGGGTCACATGAACAGTGATTTGTCCACTGGCCACCTTACAAACTCAGCTTCATCTCCATGTTCCGGTGAGATGGTCGAGGAACTCGGGAAAGATGTGCTTCTGGGAAGAGATGGAGATGAGAAATGGATGTTACAAAAACCAGATGACGTAGGGTAGAAATAGTAGGTTGCCATGAGAACGCTGCGGTAGGTAGAAGTGGTATTCGAATATTAACGTCTCTGTGGTAGGCCTGTAAGTCCAGATGTAACTGTGCTTTCAACTGATCATAGACTTACAAAATGGTGGAAGCAGCACACCAGCACCACACACAACCCACTTATCTTTTTAGTCTTCTTTGTCTCCTATTTGCCGCAACCATACCACCCAGCGGATCCGGTTCTGGGCCGAGGGTCGATCTCCTCCTGGTCTGTCTCCGAACCCTGTGTTTCATCTGTGGGTTTAAGTCAGAACTTGTCTGGTTAAACTCGGTGTCAAATTGCAATAAAATCAAATTGTCAACCGTACACTGCAGTCTATGCAAAAACTTATTAAATACATTTTTTACTAAAACCAAGATATCGGCCGGCAGCTCTTCCTGCGATGTAAGTGTAGAAGAGGACTGAAAGTATCGTTGGAAGTCAGAGAAACATTGCAGTGTACTGCTGACGTCAAGCAATGTCTGTGAGAACAATAACAAACATGTAATGCTTTTGTACAAAGCCAGGATAGTGTGTTTTCACGAGCAAACCGTCGATGCAGCGAGTTGAAGATGTGAAATATTTTCACGGTGAGTCCCGTGCTGTGTCCTGGTGACCGTTAGCACGGACACCTCGTGTCGCGTAGTCACTGGGTCAGTGGAACTTATCTCTCCCTTGTCTTGCTTGTGTCTTGCCGTCCACACAAAGTCCTCGACATTATGGATAGTGTCATGAACTGTGGAGGACCGCCATCTTGTCACTTTTGTCTTGTTGGTGTTCTTGTAGGTACGTTGTCCATTTTCCATGTCCTCCATTGAATGGGCAGGCAACTCTGACACGCGTACAATATGTCTGGAGGGGAGAGATCGGGAGTAGGTTGTGCGTCTGTCACTCCGATCTTGTTCACTCCATTGAGTATGACGTGTGTTTCTTGGCAGTTGGAGGACCTAGGGGGACAGTAGCAGGTGTTTGTGGTCCGTCGTGCACTAGTCATCTTCGTTAACAGCAGCCTCGTTGTCGATGACGTCACCGGTTCTGGGGCGTGTGCGTCTCGGTTCAGCGGATATGTTCATTGTTGTAAAACGGCGAATTGACTTCTTCACGAACTTTAGACACGTTAGTTGGTAACGGGCTGAATAGCCTGGGGCTAGAGACGAGGTCTGAAGACTGAAGGTGGTGTGTTCAAATCGCAGTGACAAATAAAAAAAAGAGTGAGTGAGTGAGTGAGTGAGTGAGTGAGTGAGTGAGTGAGAGTGAGTGAGTTGAGTGAGTGAGTGAGTGAGTGATGAGTGAGTGAGTGAGTGAGTGAGTGAGTGAGTGAGAGTGAGTGAGATGAGTGAGTGAGTGAGTGAGTGAGTGAGTGAGTGAGTGAGTGAGTGAGTGAGTGAGTGAGTGAGTGAGGAGTGAGGAGTGAGTGAGTGAGTGAGTGAGTGAGTGAGTGAGAGTGAGTGAGTTGAGTGAGTTGAGTGAGTGAGTGAGTGAGTGAGTGAGTGAGTGAGTGAGTGAGTGAGTGAGTGGTGAGTGAGTGAGTGAGAGTGAGTGAGTGAGTGAGTGAGTGAGTGAGTGAGTGAGTGAGTGAGTGAGTGGTGAGTGAGTGAGTGAGTGAGTGAGTGAGTGAGTGAGTGAGTGAGTGAGTGAGTGAGTGAGTGAGTGAGTGAGTGAGTGAGTGAGTGAGTGAGTGATAGTGAGTGAGTGAGTGATGAGTGAGTGAGTGAGTGAGTGAGTGAGTGAGTGAGTGAGTGAGTGAGTGAGTGAGTGAGTGAGTGAGTGAGTGAGTGAGTGTGAGTGAGTGAGTGAGTGTGAGTGAGTGAGAGTGAGTGAGTGAGTGAGTGAGTGAGTGAGTGAGTGAGTGAGTGAGTGAGTGAGTGAGTGAGTGAGTGAGTGAGTGAGTGAGTGAGTGAGTGAGTGATGAGTGAGTGAGTGAGTGAGTGAGTGAGTGAGTGAGAGTGAGTGAGTGAGTGAGTGAGTGAGTGAGTGAGTGAGTGAGTGAGTGAGTGAGTGAGTGAGTGAGTGAGTGAGTGAGTGAGAGTGAGTGAGTGAGTGAGTGAGTGAGTGAGTGAGTGTGAGTGAGTGAGTGAGTGAGTGAGTGAGTGAGTGAGTGAGTGAGTGAGTGAGTGAGTGAGTGAGTGAGTGAGTGAGTGAGTGAGTGAGGAGTGAGTGATGCGGTGAGTGAGTGAGTGAGTAGTGAGTGAGTGATGAGTGAGTGAGTGAGTGAGTGAAGTGAGTGAGTGAGTGGTGAGTGAGTGAAGTGAGTGAGTGAAGTGAGTGAGGAGTGAGTGAGTGAGTGACGTGAGTTGAGTGAGTGAGTGAGTGAGTGAGTGAGTGAGTGAGTGAGTGATGGTGAGTGAGTGAGTGAGTGAGTGAGTGAGTGGTGAGTGAGTGAGTGAGTGAGTGAGTGAGTGAGTGAGTGAGTGAGTGAGTGAAGTGCGTGAGTGAGTGAGCTGAGTAGTGAGTGAGTGAGTGAGTGAGTGAGTGAGTGAGTGAGTGAGTGAGTGAGTGAGTGGAGTAGTTGAGTGAGTGAGTGAGTGATGAGAGAGTGATGAGTGAGTATGAGTGAGTGAGTGAGTGAGGAGTGAGTGAGGAGTGAGTGAGTGAGTAGTAGTGAGTGATGAGTGAGTGAGTGAGTGAGGTGAGTGAGTGAGGAGATGAGTGAGTGAGTGAAGGAGTTGGAGTGAGTGAGTGGGAGTGAGTGAGTGATGAGTGAGTGCAGTGAGTGAGTGATGAGGAGTGAGTGAGGAGGAGAGTGAGTGACGTGAGTGAGTGAGTGAGTGAGTGAGTGATGAGTGAGTGAGTGAGTGAGTGAGTGAGAGTGAGTGAGTGAGTGAAGTGAGTGATGAGTGAGTGAAGTGAGTGAGTGAGGAGTGAGTGAGTGAGTGAGGAGTGAGTGGGGAGTGAGTGAGTGAGTTGAGTGAGTGAGTGAGTGAGTGAGTGAGTGAGTGAGTGAGGGAGTGAGTGCAGTGAGTGAGGAGTGAGTGAGTGAGTGAGTGGAGTGAGTGAGTGAGTGAGTGTGAGTGAGTGAGTGAGTGAGTGAGTGAGTGAGTGAGTGAGTGAGGATGATGAGTGGTGAGTGAGTGAAGTGAGTGACGTGAGTGAGTGAGTGAGTGAGTGAGTGAGTGAGTGAGTGAGTGAGTTTAGTGAGTGAAGGAGTAGTGAGTCGAGTGAGTGAGTGAGTGAGTGAGTGAGTGTGGTGAGTTGAGGAGTGAGTGAGATGAGTGAGTGAAGTGATGAGTGAGTGAGTGAGTGAGTTGAGTGAGTGAGTGGTGATGAGTGATGAGTGAGTGAGTGGAGTGAGTGAGTGAAGGTGAATGAGTGAGTGATGAGAGGGTGAGTGAGTGAGTGAGTGAGTTGAGTGGTGAGTTGAGTGAGTGAGTGAGTGAGTAGGAGTGAGTGAGTGAGTGAGTAGAGTGAGTGAGTGAGGAGTGAGGAGTGAGTGAAGTGAGGAGTGAGTGAGTGAGTGAGTGAGTGAGTGAGTGGAAGTGAGTGAATGATGAGTTGAGTGAGTGAGTGAGTGAGTGAGTGAGTGAAGTGAGTGAGTGAGTGATGAGTGAGTGAGTGAGTGAGTGAGTGATGAGTGAGTGAGTGAGTGAGTGAGTGAGTGAGTGAGTGAGTGAGTGAGTGAGTGAGTGATGAGTGAGTGAGTGAGTGAGTGAGTGGTGAGTGAGTGGTGGTTGAGTGAGAGTGAGTGAGTGAGTGAAGTTGAGTGGGTGAGTGAGTGAGTGGTGATGGTGAGTGAGAGGGTGAGTTAGTGAGTGACGTGTGAGTGAATGAGTGAGTGTGGGAGTGAGTGAGTGAGTGGAGGAGTGATGCGTGAGTGAGTGAGTGAGTGAGTGAGTGGCTGAGTGAGTGAGTGAGTGTGAGTGTGGTGGTGTGAGTGAGTGAGTGACGTGGTGAGGGGTGAGTGAGTGAGTGAGTGAGTGAGTGAGTGAGTGAGTGAGTGAGTGAGTGTGGTGAGTGAGGTGGGTGAGTGAGTGAGTGAGTTTGAGTGAGTGAGTGAGTGGTGAGTGAGTGAGTGAGTGAGTAGTGAGTGGTGAGTGAGTGAGTGATGAGTAGTGGTGTGAGTGAGTGAGTGAGTGAGTGAGTGATTGAGTGAAGTGAGTGAGTGGTGGTGAGTGAGTTGAGTGAGTGAGTGAGTGCGTGGTGAGTGGAGTGAGTGAGTGAGTGAGTGAGTGAGTGAGTGACGTGAGTGAGTGAGTGAGTGAGTGAGTGAGTGAGTGCGGGTGGAGTGAGTGAGTGGTAGTGAGTGAGTGAGTGTGAGTTGAGTGAGTGAGTGAGTGACCGTGAGGAGTGAGTGAGTTGAGTGAGTGAGTGCGTGAGTGAGTGAGTGAGTGAGTTGAGTGAGTGTGGGATGCGAGTAGTTGAGTGTGTGATGAAGTTGAGTGATTGTGATGTTGAAAGTGAGTGGTGAGATGAGTGATGAGTGGTGAGTGAAAGTGAGTAGTGAGTTGAGTGACGTGAGTGAGTGAGTGAGTGAGTGAGTGAGTGTGAGTGAGTGAAGTGAGTGAGTGAGAGTGAGTGGTGGTGAGTGAGGATGAGTGAGATGAGTGAGTGAGTGAGTGAGTCGAGTGACGTGGTGAGGTGAGTGAGTGAGTGAGTGAGTGAGTGAGTGAGAGTTGGCTGATGGATGAGTGAGTGAGTGAGTGAGTTATGTGAGTGAGTGAGTGAGTGAGTGAGTGAGTGAGTGAGTGGTGAGGAGGTGAGTGAGTGAGTGACGGTGTGAGGAGGAGTGAGTGAGTGAGTGAGTGAGTGATGTAGTGAGTGAGTGAGTGAGTGAGTGAGTGAGTGAGTGACTCGTGAGTGAGCTGTGAGTGGTTGAGTGAGTGTGAGTGAGTGAGTTGAGTGATGAGTGAGTGAGTGAGTGAGTGAGTGAGTGAGTGAGTGAGTGAGTGAGTGAGTGATGAGTGAGTGAGTGAGTGAGTGAGTGAGTGAGTGAGTGAGTGATGAGTGAGTGAGTGAGTGAGTGAGTGAGTGAGGTGAGTGAGTGAGTGAGTGAAGTGAGTGAGATGAGTGAGTGAGTGAGTGAGTGAGTGAGTGATGAGGAAGTGAGTGAGTGAGTGAGTGAGATGAGTGAAGGAGTGAGTTATGATGGTGCTGAGTGAGTGAGTGAGTGTGAGTGAGTGACTGCAGTGAGTGAGTGAGTGAGTGAGTGAGTGAGTGCGTGGTGAGTGAGTGAGGTGAGTGAGTGAGTGAGTGAGTGAGTGAGTGAGGAGTGATGCGTGAAGTGAGTGAGTGAGTGAGTGAGTGAGTGAGTGAGTGAGTGAGTGAGTGAGTGAGTGAGTGATGAGTGAGTGAGTGTGAGTGAGTGAAGTGAGTGAGTGAGTGAGTTTATGAGTGATAGTGAGTGAGCTGAGTGATGAGTGACGTGAGTGAGTGAGTTGAGTGAGTGAGTGAGTGATGTGGAGGTGGTGAGTGAGTGAGTGAGGAGTGACTGAGTTGAGTGAGTGAGTGAGTGAGTGGAGCTGAGTGAGTGAGTGAGTGAGTGATGAGTGAGTGAGTGAGTGAGTGAGTGAGTGAGTGAGTGAGTGAGTGAGTGAGTGAGTGAGTGAGTGAGTGAGTGAGTGAGTGAGTGAGTGAGTGAGTGAGTGAGTGAGTGAGTGAGTGAGTGAGTGAGTGAGTGAGTGAGTGAGTGAGTGATGAGTGAGTGAGTGAGTGAGTGAGTGAGTGAGTGAGTGAGTGAGTGAGTGAGTGAGTGAGTGAGTGAGTGAGTGAGTGAGTGATGAGTGAGTGAGTGAGTGAGTGAGTGAGTGAGTGAGTGAGTGAGTGAGTGAGTGAGTGAGTGAGTGAGTGAGTGAGTGATGAGTGAGTGAGTGATGTGAGTGAGTGAGTGAGTGGTGAGTGAGTGATGAGTGAGTGAGTGAGTGAGTGAGTGAGTGAGTGAGTGAGTGAGTGAGTGAGTGAGTGAGTGAGTGAGTGATGTGAGTGAGTGAGTGAGTGAGTGAGTGAGTGAGTGAGTGAGTGAGTGAGTGAGTGAGTGAGTGATGAGTGAGTAGTGAGTGAGTGAGTGAGTGAGTGAGTGAGTGTGAGTGAGTGAGTGAGTGAGTGAGTGAGTGAGTGAGTGAGTGAGGAGTGTGATGAGTGAGTGAGTGAGTGAGTGAGTGAGTGAGTGAGTGAGTGAGTGAGTGAGTGAGTGAGTGAGTGATGAGTGAGTGAGTGAGTGAGTGAGTGAGTGAGTGAGTGAGTGAGTGAGTGAGTGAGTGAGTGAGTGAGTGATGAGTGAGTGAGTGAGTGAGTGAGTGAGTGAGTGAGTGAGTGAGTGAGTGAGTGAGTGAGTGAGTGAGTGAGTGAGTGAGTGAGTGAGTGAGTGAGTGAGTGAGTGAGTGAGTGAGTGAGTGAGTGAGTGAGTGAGTGAGTGAGTGAGTGAGTGAGTGAGTGAGTGAGTGAGTGAGTGAGTGAGTGAGTGAGTGAGTGAGTGAGTGAGTGAGTGTGAGTGAGTGAGTGAGTGAGTGAGTGAGTGAGTGAGTGAGTGAGTGAGTGAGTGAGTGAGTGAGTGAGTGAGTGAGTGAGTGAGTGATGAGTGAGTGTGTGAGTGAGTGAGTGAGTGAGTGAGTGAGTGAGTGAGTGAGTGAGTGAGTGAGTGAGTGAGTGAGTGAGTGAGTGAGTGAGTGAGTGAGTGAGTGAGTGAGTGAGTGAGTGAGTGAGTGAGTGAGTGAGTGAGTGAGTGAGTGAGTGAGTGAGTGAGTGAGTGAGTGAGTGAGTGAGTGAGTGAGTGAGTGAGTGAGTGAGTGAGTGAGTGAGTGAGTGAGTGATGAGTGAGTGAGTGAGTGAGTGAGTGAGTGAGTGAGTGAGTGAGTGAGTGAGTGAGTGAGTGAGTGAGTGAGTGAGTGAGTGAGTGAGTGAGTGAGTGAGTGAGTGAGTGAGTGAGTGAGTGAGTGAGTGAGTGAGTGAGTGAGTGAGTGGTGAGTGAGTGAGTGAGTGAGTGAGTGAGTGAGTGAGTGAGTGAGTGCAGTGAGTGAGTGAGTGAGTGAGTGAGTGTGAGTGAGTGAGTGTGTGAGTGAGTGAGTGTGTGAGTGAGTGAGTGAGTGGTGAGTGAGTGAGTGAGTGAGTGAGTGAGTGAGTGAGTGAGTGAGTGAGTGAGTGAGTGAGTGAGTGAGTGAGTGAAGAAGTGAGTGAGTGTGTGAGTGAGTGAGTGAGTGAGTGAGTGAGTGAGTGAGTGAGTGAGTGGGTGAGTGAGTGAGTGAGTGAGTGAGTGAGTGAGTGAGTGAGTGAGTGAGTGAGTGAGTGAGTGAGTGAGTGAGTGAGTGAGTGAGTGAGTGAGTGAGTGAGTGTTGAGTGAGTGCAGTGAGTGAGTGAGTGAGTGAGTGAGTGAGTGAGTGAGTGAGTGAGTGAGTGAGTGAGTGAGTGAGTGAGTGAGTGAGTGAGTGAGTGAGTGAGTGAGTGAGTGAGTGAGTGAGGAGTGAGTGAGTGAGTGAGTGAGTGAGTGAGTGAGTGAGTGAGTGAGTGACTGTGAGTGAGTGAGTGAGTGAGTGTGAGAGTGAGTGAGTGTGTGAGTGAGTGAGTGAGTGAGTGAGTGTGAGTGAGTGTGAGTGAGTGAGTGAGTGTGAGTGAGTGAGTGAGTGAGTGAGTGAGTGAGTGAGTGAGTGAGTGGAGTGAGTGAGTGAGTGAGTGAGTGAGTGTGTGAGTGAGTGAGTGAGTGTGTAGTGTGAGTGAGTGAGTGAGTGAGTGAGTGTGTGAGTGAGTGAGTGAGTGAGTGAGTGAGTGAGTGAGTGAGTGAGTGAGTCCCCCAACGCCGAACATCTTTCTACGCCTCTGCCAACAACCAATCACTCCGTAGCTAACGCATGATAGACAGGTGATCACTGTGGCTTATCCCAGCCTAAACTACACCCCTCCTTACCCCCACCCACTAGTAATGCGATCTGCGACTACGGCGCCATCCTGTTCCAGGTGTAACACGGACCGTGTGCGGACGTTTTGCCGACCAGACGTCTCGGAGTCGGACGTTTCGTAGTCGGACGTTTTGCCGACGGACGTTTCGCCGCATTATGTCAGAGAGAGAGAGAGAGCTTACTTCTCAAAGAATGAAAGTAACTACTAGATTACACAATAATTTTTATTTCAGACAAATTTTACACACAGACTTCACAGACAGTTCACTTTGATTGTCACAGATTATGCACAACAGCTTTGAGAATAAACATTGATACAATGGCGAGAGAAATGTGTGAGCTAACGGTTCACATGAGGAGGGATAGTGAGAGAGAGTTCACTGATACATTGATACAATGGCGAGAGAAATGTGTGAGCTAAGGGGCGTCACACACTTGACTTCGGCTAAAGGTCTCGCGTGAAATACCGAAATGAAGTGCCCCGCGCCGAAACGTCCGGCGGCGAAACGTCCGGTCGGCAAAACGTCCGACTCCGAAACGTCCGGCGGCGAAACGTCCGTGTACCAACGCGGACTTCTATCATTAACGGGTGTAGGGTGACCGATATTCTCCCCTTCCCTGGGAGATCACCTGTGGGGACAACTGCCATCCCTCATCCCAACCTGACTTGATCTATGTCCGACACGACGTAGACTTCACCGCTACCCCATTACACGGATACCCGATCCTTCTACAATCTGTTTACCAGCGCGTCCGCCTGTCTCGTGGGGGGGGGGGAACAGAAGTGAGACACCAACACTGTAGTCCTATACTAGTTATCACATGACAGTCTCGATGTGCAACCACGCTTTTTATTTTTATTTTGATACTCGCGTTGTCTTTTGTGAGTTTGTTTTAAACTGAGCGAGTTTCGTGCTTATTAGGGATCAACGATAGCGTTAGAAAGACAAACTGAAAGAAAAATAAAACAAACAAACACTACACTACTTAACTTGAAAAGCAAATAAAATATCAAAAGTTGTTTGTTTTTTTTTTTAATAAGAGACTGACTATTGTAATCTCTGAAACAACACACAAACAATCGGCATTAACTTCGTTAAAAACGGACGAACGAGGACTGAAGCAATCGCAAAATAGTGATAACAGGTGACGACAGGTGTTAACGCACGGGTGAAATTCGTTCTGTATTATACTCGCGTTACTCACTGGGTCAAGTCTATTTTTATTGACACCTGTATTGACAACTGTATTGACAACATGGAATATCAGTCTCCACTTGACGTGTTGACCAAAGTTACAATAAAAACACACATACATACACGTACTCAGGAACGAATGCATATGTTCATACACTCACTGATTAATATCTGCAAACAACATATGCAGACACAAACTCTCTCTCTCTCTTACATAAACACTCTCCTTGCCAGCTTGTTTGTCAAAATGGCTGCGACTAGACTAGACTCACGAAGACATTTTATTTCAGACCGTTATGCAGTGTGATGTCATTAACTCCAGCCTCTAACCCTGTACCTGAGGATGAGTAAACAAGACCCAGTGTGTATGATGTTGATGTTGACACTAGTTCTTGTGTAAAAAGAGACACGGACTGCCCCTCATTTTTGTGAGGAGAATTTTTTTCGTCATGTTAATGAAGTCATCAGGTAATGAGGTCAGATGACAGTCGAAAATCACAAGTTGTGACGTACACCGGGACAAGAGCTGAAGTCGGGCATCACCAACATCCAGACAGACGACGACTTTTCTCTCGAGACCACGAACTAGACATCCATTACCAAACCACACCACGTCACTGCGGGCCGTGGCCACGTCGTAAATGTCACTATCCTTCATCTTCCGAACTGGGATACCCGCTTCTTCAAGCGCCATCATCATACCCCATGTGCTACTAGCGTAACCCGAGGAGAATAACACCAGCACGTCTCTCCACTGCAAGCAGGGTGGTGTTGTGCCGCCACAGGTAGAGGTGACGCTCGTGACAGCTGACGTGACATTCTCTGTTAACATGTTAAAGGTGAGTTTCTTGTGTAAGATACAGAAACATGGATACACACAATAACATGGTGACATAACATGCCAGGCACACGTTACTAGCACTCTCTCTTCACAAGTTTCTCACCTGCCTGCTATGTATCACATCTTTAACTGTTCACCTGTCGACAGACATTACACCACACAACACCCACACCTACCTGTAACACCAACACGGAGACTGAGTAGGAAGCTGGCTACCTCACGACCGCACGTCACACAGTCAAATGGCCCTCGAAATGAGTGACCCTGACCTCCGTGATACACTCGTCTGACTGGCGGGCCGTCTGTGTGGTCGGGTACACCTCGCTCACTGTACCCCTGGATAAGTCCGCTGTAAGCGATGTCCCCATCCTGCGCGACTTCTCTGACGACGGCCGGCGGAGAGCGGAGGGGTCTGGTTAAATATTCCACTGGCCACCCGGCGGGTGCGTGTCCATGGTAACAACTCGCCGCCCAAATATGGAGACGAGGGACTTGTGTCAGCAGCTTATCACACAAAGTCTCGAACGTTGGATACCTGCCTCAGACACAAGTGCTACAGAGATACACGTGTTACCATTGACCTCCTCATACACGCTACGTAAGCGACATGAAAATAATGACACGTGTTGTCTGATGTAGATAATTTAAATGGTTTAACCATATCCTCCTTGTTGTAAATAATCAAGTTGTTTAATGGTATCTCTTGCCTACTAATTGTACGTATTTTCAGAAATCAAATGTTAAGATCACGAATACGATTGGCGGAAGCAACACGACAACCAAGTGCTTGATGGGTTCAAATTAAATAGTCAAGAAGTTTAAAACTTAAGGACAAAGCGCTCTCTCTCTCTCTCTCTCTCACACACACACACACACACTCACACACATTTCTATATTATTGATAGTTAATTTCGAAGTTCAAATCTATGAAATTAACTTATTGAGCAATATGCTAAAATGATTGTCGTCTGCTTTCTCAGTGACAGTGGTGCGGCAATTACAAAACGTTTGTGTACATCTTGGTACAATCTGGTAAAAACAACAATTACATTGCTTTCCGAGCAATTAAATCACATGTTCTATTCTAATAAAAGGCTGCATGCCATTTTGTATTTGATTTCAGAGGATTTACAGAAAGAACTAATTATAACAATCATTAATTGCAGATCACACTGACTTTAGGTCTGGCTCAGTTAATTTTATCAATAAGTTTATTTTCTGTCTCCCTCTATGATTTCATGATGATCACTATACAATCACAGGTTCTGTGTTTTTAGTGGTCTACATTCACACCATGATTATATCCATTTAAACATTGTTCATTAATTAAAAAATTGTTAATAGACTTACCTCCATAGTTTAGTTTTGTCATTACTTTAAGGACTAAAAAAAAATTGATTTCAGATACATTATTGAACAGAGTTCTCAGCAAAACTAATGAGCAGAGTGAAGCACTACAGAATGTGGTTCACAAACTGAATCAGGTCACCCTGCTTCTCCGGGGGAAAGAGGAGCTGATGGAGAAGGGATTTAGAACAAAATGGTATATCATTTAAATATAATGTGCTTATAAATATAAGCTTTAACTCATATATCAGTTAATATATGTTATGCTTTACAGTTTGGCAAACCATTTAACAAACAGAGAGGATGTAGCACCATCTCACAGATTAACTGTCCTGAAAAGGATCTGTGGTTGGTGTAATATTAACAAATAATACACATTTTATGAAGTACAAAATAATTCAGTATTTTATTGGGAATATGTCTAGAATTTATTTATAAAATAATTCTGTCACTTGCTATTCATACTGTCAAAATGAGCAGTCTGTGTGTCTATTAACTATAACTATTAAAATTGTTCTACTTTCATAAAGAACAGCTTTGATTAGACTCTTAATTAATTTGTTTATCAGGTTTCTTAATGTTATTATTTTCCAAGAAGTCCCCAAGGATTTATTTAAGAGACTGGGTGTGGTTTCTAGCTATATTCATTATGCAACCTTTGATGATTTTTTAGTGGAGTAGGGTTCAGTGTTATGTCTTAAACATACCCAATCCAGTGAATTAATTTATTTTGCATTTGAATTGTAGTTTTCTTACAATTTTGAAACAGCTACAGATTTTTTTAACAGGTTTAGCACCACTCAAATATTTTGAAAAGCTGTTGAATGTTTTCTTCATGGTGTTCCAGCCTGTGTACTAGGGGTGGTAAAAGTGTGAGATTGGCTGAGGGATGAAGCAAGTAAGAGTTTGCTACGATCTTTTCTCGGGAAACGACGGTTCCACACGGGACGCTTGGCGCGTTGTTTGTGGATCTTTCGCCGGAAACGAGGGTTACGTACGGGAATTCCCAGCTGGGTCCCTAAATGGCCCCTGTCCCAAAACTCGCCTGTTTCCCGAACCCGTTTCCCACAAGGGGCCCTTCTATCTACCCGCATGAGTTCTTGCAGGCTTGTTAGTAACCGGCGTTACTATGCTCTTACAAGTAGAGGTAGCATCATAACACACATTGCTCTTCGCATAAATGAAATACAGAAGGGAGGCAATTGCTGGAACCTTCAGGATTGTTCCACAATGGATTACTTCCCTTTTAAAGATTAAAAAAGTCAACCAATCAGGTATTTCGTTATGTTCGAAAGTAAGCAAAAGGTTCAGTTCATCAACTGACATGTCGATGTCGGTTGCCGGTTACTCAATTCAACTTGGATTTGGACTCAAACAAAAATGAGAGGAAGACAGTCAGTAATATTTCAATTTTAATGTATGTTCTAATAAACATTTGTTTGTTTGACACTTTACTATTTGTTTATATTGTGCAAAAAAAATTGTTACTAACTTTTGACCTACTTCCTGGTTTGTGAATTCTCTGTCCCATACAGTTATAATCTTTCATTTGATTTTACTACAAGAAAGCAGAACCTCTTTATACCACGTACATGGTTTCGAAATTCACTTTAAGACGGCTTTCCACAGACAGTTGTCTGTATTGTAGGTTGATATGTATACATATCTTTTAAATTTCAAAACAACGGGTCGAAATTCATTTCGCGGGCATTCGCCTCCAAGTCAAGAATGACTTCAAGTGCAGGAATTTTAGCTGCTGTGTGATTATGAGATCAAAGTGAGCGCCATCTACCTCTGTCTAGCATCACATGTTGTACTACTCACCACACTTCATCAGCGATGACGTACAACGACCCTTCACTTGCCGCCTGTGACAAATCCTTGACAGCCTCTTGCACCTCTTTATAGTACTCATGATAATCAAGATGATACTGCAGCAGGTGAGGATGACCACGTGACACACCTGCTGACTGTGTGTTTACTGTCTGCAGCAACAGGTGATACAACATGATGCACGCTGCACGACTATCATCACAAGTACTGACAACGTAGACGTGGTGACCACACCGCAGCCACTGTATGGCCATCAGCAGCAGCACCACAGTTTTACCTGTACCGGGCGGTCCGGTGACAAAGAGTGTGGGAGGCGCCGTGTGTAGCAGGTGAACTTGCTCCGGGAAGAGTGTGATGACAGCAGTATAGCACTCTCCTGTCCACCACACGGCCTGACCCAGGGTCTTGACACTCACACGTGGAGGACTTGTACATGGCACACTCACTGTTGTCGCCGGACCACAGAATCTAGTACAGTCACATCAATAATAATATTCAATTGAGATGCTTTTTACACAATTAATAAGAAGTACAACAGAGAGTACACTGTAATTTAATTTCTTACTGTATCACATCAAAATTTCTCATTTTATCAAACACAAATATCGTCTATGTTAAAACTTCAGAAAAAATAGTTGCCTTGCCACTTTATTTATGCTAACTGGAAAAAATTTCAATAGCTAATTTCAGACACAATCACCATCTCAACACTGAAAGCTTAAATACTCTAGCCCAATGCAAAACAATAAACAATTTAAAGGAAAAATATGTTTATAATTCAACATGTTTATAGCATGCAGTGAGTGAGCTAAGAGATAAGAAAATGTGATGTGCATCAAAATGAAAGCTAAGCCTTGTAAAGCTGATTTCACTGTCGGTTGACATTTTCTTATGTTCTGCCATGAAATGATGTAGACGACAGTTCAGAGACACGAACACTGACCTCGTCTATGATGTCATGATGTTCATTGAGCGATGTGAGACAGGAGAAGTACAGACAACATTTTACAGTCTTACTTTTCATACTTGAAATGTTTGCCTTAAAAGTCCCATCAAGAAAGATCATGGTAATGCCTTAACAGACTTTATACTATCTGCCCATAATAGGAACAGTTTGAATAACATTGTCCACATCTGTTCCAAGATAATTGGTATTAAACAGAGTGACCTGACCTCCCTCTGTGACCAACAATTAGTTAGGAAAGCTTCCCGCATTCTGTCCATACCTGAACATGTGCTAGCGGGAGAATTTGTTTTATTAAGTTCAGGTAAGCGTTGTGTCATGCCAGTATGCAAAAGCAATAGGCATCTGAAATCTTTTGTGCCATCCGCAGTCCAACTACTCAATGACAGATGAACTATCAGCGGTGTGTGTGTGTGTGATGGGTAGGTGTGCAAGGGAATGATCTTTTTGTTAAATATATATTGGAAACAGAGCACATCTCCAATTTAAATTGCCCATTACGACTAAAAAGTTGGTTGTTATTGTTATTATTATTATTATTATTATTATTATTATTATTATTATTATTATTGTTGTTGTTGTTGTTGTTGTTGTTGTTGTTGTTGTTGTTGTTGTTGTTGTTGTTGTTGTTATTGTTAAAATGTTGACTGAAGATAAAGAGAGGTTACTAACCACTGGCTATATTTAGAGGGATGGAGAGACAATGACAATATAGCTTGCTTGATGAATGGTGTGTGGAGAGACACTGCGTGGCCTCTGACTGTGTACATGATAAACAACAGTGGTGATAACAGGCCTGTAGATATCATGGACATAAACTATATCTGCTATCTGCAAGTCAAAATAACCACTATCCACAAGACCACTTGATGTGCAAGATTAAAACAGAAATCAGTTTCAAGGCTGATTTTCTACATATTTAAAGAATTTGAATTAGACACACAACACTTCTGCTAATCACACTTTTACTCGGATTTGCTTCTTGATTGATGATGCATAGTTTAAGGTTCTCGTTAGTGATATCGTCAGGTAAGTATAGTTCAAGAGTAAGACTCTCATGTAAAATATCAGAGAGGCAGATGAGAGGCACCCGGGGGTGAACGGGAGCAGACTACTAGCCTATTGGAAAGACTCGTTTGTCACCAGTAAACAGTGTTACTACAAGACAGGCGTTCACCTTTAACAGGTTATGAATAAATATTATGTCAATATTTACCTGGCTACCAGTGTCTTGTACAACTCAGGTGTCATGTGAGGGTCAGGTCCAGCTCCAGCCACACGTCGCTGCCACCAGTGTCCGAGTTCCCTCAGCACGTGACTACTGACGTCACACGGGGTCTTGGGGTCAGACAACTGATCACAGCACAGACACAGACCAGCGATGTCGGCGGGGTCTCTTGTTCCCAGACACCGACACAGGTCCTGTAAAGGAATCACACCCAGGGCCGCTTCCACCATTAGACAAAATACTCAGTCGCCTACGGCGCAGTCACGGGCGGGGTGGGTAAAAAAAATGACCTGTTGTTGTGCTTTGTTTTCTTTTGTAAGTGACAATGTTAGGGAAGAATATCGTTTTCCTAGAATGACATTTGTACAGGGATGGGCAAGCTACTTTTAATTTGTAGCCGGCTAGGCTACAGCTACTTTTTTTCAAAATGTAGCCGGCTACACTACAGCTACAATTTTCCAAAAAGTAGCCAGCTACTTTGGGCTACTTTTAAAATGTAGCCAGCTTCTTTTGGCTACTTTTAAAAACGTGATGTTATAACAAGTTAGTTGTAGCCAGCTGGCTGTAGCAACATACACAAACATCAAACATACACACAAAACACTATTACTTGCTTTACAAAGTTTTTATATAATAATGAAACGGAGAACTGCGATATACTGACAATTTTATTTAGTGAATCCATAAATGCTTTCATTCATTCCTTGCCCCTTCCTCCCCCGGCCTTTTTCACACAATAAGTACACGTATTTTACGATTATATTAAACATTTCTGGATCTTTTTCCTCATCCTGTTTTAGTGACAAAAGAAATTATATAAGTTTTCCGATAAACATTTGTTTTCTATAACTATTTGTTCCCTATTACTTAGAAATGAAAACTAAACAGATGCTTAAGTATCAGGTACCTGGTGGAATTTTCAATAAGTTAGGTTATGTGGTGATGAAAAATGTCAACCTCTTATCAATACTGTGACAATGAACAACAGACCATTGAAATAAATGAGTTTGCATGGAATATAAGTAAAACACAGCTTAATCTAATTTAGGCAAGCAGATCATAAGGCATTTTTTTTCTTACACTGACACTGAAAACAAAGAAAGGAACACAAACTAATTGTTTCCAAAAGCTGATAGGGTGAAAAGTATAGTCCTGGCATACTAGAATAGACTTTAATTATATAGTAGGATGTCAAATGTAGCATATAAACACTGAAATATATTTTTCAAAAATGATCTGATACAAGATATATTTATTTTAAATCTTTAAGCTTGAATTTCTCTGTTTGTCGTTTTTGACATCCAGTCATAAACTATAAAAACATATTTCTCAAGATTGGCTTGTGCTACAGCAGTAAAATTTTGCAATTTTGTTTAGAAATGCATAAGCTACAAAGTGATGCATTTGAGAATATGATATAAACATTACTTTTGATAAAATTAATATTTTTCTAAATATTTAATTGCCACATTCACACTGAGTCGGGGGGGGGGGGTACCATATCTGATTTTTTATATTTCCTAGAAATCTTGAGATATCAAAACGCCTTATGCATCAGTTTTCTTATCAGTGCCTCTAGTTTACAAAAAACCCAAAACCTTTGGTATATGACTTATGGTATTGTGTAAATTTGTTTTTTAAATGCTTGTACGTTTTGAAACAAAATCGTTGATTAAAGTCACAATTTTCACTTTAGGTACTCAAAAACAGTTTTAAAGTGCTATATTTATGTTATTTTGTTACTCTATATTTAAAAACCCTTAAAGATATTTAAAATATGGATTTTAATTTTTGGAGTGTACCGGTAACCTTAAAACAAATCTACATGCTTTCAGTCCTTCATGGAATTGAATTTGACCAGAACTTTGGCCTCGAAGTTGCTGTCTGTCACCCTAGTGCGCAGCTTTTGTCATGATAAGTCCTGCCAGACTGAACAATCTCTCAACAATTCTTGCATTTGAAACTATACCCACATTTTGTGGCTTCGCAAAATGTAAAAAAATTCAAATAAGGCTGGAAATTGATGGGTACGTCCATCTTCGTTTTTCAAATGAAACAAAATACCGCTCCCGCCACATGGACGACACAGTACTTCCGGTTACTGAGCATTCGAGAAACGTGGTGTCTGGCTGTCAACCGAGCAGTGAGAGCAGTGGCTGTCGTCGTCTTGCTGACACACTGTCGACGAATGGTCGTGAAAGTAGCCAACATGTAGCCAAGCTACAGCTACTTTCTAAAATGTAGCTACGGCTACAAGCTACTTTTTTAAAATTTGTAGCCGGCTAAGCTACAAGCTACAAAATTTGTAGCCGGCTACAGTAGCTGTAGCCTAGCTACAGCTACTCCCCATCCCTGCATTTGTAGGACACCTTTTATCTGGTTTTAGGATGATCACCACGCGAGTTTTTTGGTACATGTATTACAGAAAATCCTTTCTTCCGAGGGCGTACTTGAAGTCACCAGCTAACCACCCGGAAAGGGAAGGGTGGGGAGTGCGGTAGGGTGGAGGTGGGACGGTAGAGGGGTGGGGAGGGGCGGTGGTGGATGAGGAAGGAATGGTCGTGAGAATTTCTGTGGTGCGTGGGACCACATGCCACCTCACATTTCTCTCTTCTATCGTAAGCTGGAAGAGGTTTCACACATGCATAGAACACAGTGCAGAAGAGGTCAGGGACAACAACGCGACTTCATTTTGCTACTATCTTTCTTTTACATTCTTACAACTGTTTTATGCTTAATATTTTTTTACACTCACCAAATTTTAACCCAGTGAAATTTAGTTAATCTCACAATCGCACACTTATTTAGTCGGTTTACAAAGAAATATAAAGTTATTGTCATTTGAAGTTAATGTATTTCGGTTGTAACTTTAAAAAAAAAAAGTTAAATATGCCAGTTTGAAGAGATACTTTGTAACATAACGTGCAAAGTAGGTAGAGAGTAACACAGGGAAGCTAAAAACCTGAATGAGGTGGTTGTCGCCGGATATGGCTTGTTGAAGCTGACAAGAGGTGAGGTTGGGGAAAGCGATGACCTTAGTGATGCGCAGACCGGGAGCGATGTCGGACACCAGGTGAGACAACATGGCCTCCGCCTTGTCCAGCTGTGACACGGCGTTCTTGACTTTCTTCTTAATATTGTTGTCTACATCCTGCTGTGACATGTTTAGAGTCTTCACATTGTCACCAAATGCCTTCACCTCACAGACTACCAGTCCGTACTGTCTGTGAATCAGAAGCACATCAAAGTCTCCTTGTTTCAACTTCTGTGGTAGAGAAGGAGGCAGGTTGGAGGGTCGGGGTAGGTGGGTAGCGGCGGCAGCGTAGGAAGGTTCACCCAGGTACTGTCCGAACTGAAGCTGAGTCAGTCCAACCATCACATCTCTGTTTTCTTCAAACAGTTTTTCAAGACAGACAAACATCCGCTGCATGGCAGCATCGTCTCTGACATCACTGTCCTGAAGGCGAGGAGGCTGAGGACTGGACAGATGAGCAACAGAAGATGAACTCGTCGGCACTTGGTTAGACTGACCAGCCTGTCCAGGTGCTTGTTCAAGGACGAGAACCTCCTGACCAGCAGCTGCCTGTCTAGTCATGGGCACGCGGTTGCCGTAGACAGGAGGCAGGAAGTAGGCGCGAGAGTCGAGATCAGGGAACGCGGCCTCCACCCACTGGAGCCAGAATGTCTGGGCCTGGTCTGGTAATGTTTCCTGTGTCAAAACCGTTTTAATAAATCAAAATATATTTTATAACACCTCTAATTTCTAAAGGACTTGGTTTATTTTGTATTATTTGTTGTTCATACACTACTTGTCTTAGCTACCGCTGTAATGTACTGGAGATGGTCATTGTAAAATTATGTCATCCAGTAAGGCATTATATTTTTTCTGCATTTCATATTTTTATACAGACCTTTGAACCAGTCTCCTGATTGATGAGTCTGACTGCCGCCTGGATCTGAGAATCAACCCCGCTGATGTTGAGAAGCTTTATACCTGGTACAGGTGAGGTATTGGAGTCAAACTCTATGACAGCCCCCGTCTTCTTTTTTATTTCGTCAAGTGAACTTGTGCTCGCTTAAAAAAAAGTATTAGTTATTTTCAAAATGTATATAAATTTATGTTAAATCATAACACAGTTTCATAATGTTTGTCTTTTATCCTGACCACGAACTGTATTAGCTGATGGCGCAATCACCAACATGTACTCGTGATCATCATGTTTATTCACTCAGTCATCGCCTTGTTTTAGGTTATCGTCTGCTCGATGTAAAGACTTCATCCACGACAGTTTAGGGCACGAATAAGCAGCTTTAATAAAGATTACAAACAAGATCATTTATGACAGAACTATCAGCTTATATATGATAGGCTGTACAATAGGGTGTAGCTTCATCTAATGAAGTGTAACGGATCAACAGGCACATGTGGGGTTCAAACATGTAAAGCAAAGAAATCTTCAATGAGCAGAACATCTTCCTTTCTCTGCCCCCAAAATGCAAAAGTCATGTTTTTTCTTTAAATAAACGTTTCCTTTTTTTGTCAAAAGTGCTATATTTAATAATTGTAAGGAAAGCTCAGTTTTTGATAACATTTGCATTTCAGACAATAGTTATACACAGTACGGGCACCGGCTTTCATTTCTAGTCAAGAGGTAAAGAAAACTCTAGATGAGTGTGAAATGAGGGCACAAAGTCTCTTAACAATGACAGCTCGACTGTCCCACCACTTTCATCCATCACATAGACTGATAGTATTGAGTCTTTAACAATTATACTCACCTGTATCGGCAAGCAATTCAGCCTGTTTATCAGTAACGGCGTGTAGGTAAACTTCAAGTAGGCCACCACTACAACTTTGTCGTCCACCTCCTCCTGTAGGGCGATGTCCCTGTAATAATTACAGTTAGAAGAGAACATCATGCTGATGAACGCTACGTATGTACTTCACATGATAATGAACAGGACGGTTCATTAAATATGTTCGCAAACATCATCTAAACCAGCAGAATAGACACTTCGCTTAAAGCTAGATGATGACCGATGACGATGACGATGACGATGACGACGACGATGATGATGATAAATGTTTGTTGCCCTAAATTCTGGACATAATGTTCTGTGTCACTGTGTTCTTACTAACGGAGGTTCTACTCTACAAGAAATGTTCTACCCGCGGCCGTGGTGATGTTCATCACACTTCTCTTTGTCTCACCTGATGTGGAGGAACCGGCAGATGACCAGACATTGTTGACAGTGGTTTCCCCTGTACAGGACCAAGTCTGTCGGAGGTAGGACACCGATCTCCGCCCAGCTCTGGACGCCACTACACGAACATCTGTGATGTCAGAATGATGCCTGTCATCAGTGATGACCTGTAGTGAAGAGAGTGATTGACCAGACACGACTGACAAAGGATTGTCACCCACACACTGTCAGGTTCGCATCCTGTTCTCTCGTATAACAAGGAACAGTTCTTCATGAAGAATACCGCTCACTGGCTAAAATGGAAGTTGTAGGAAGTCAAGATCATCACGATTACTCTGTAAGTGTAAACAATTTTCTCCAGAACATAGCTGACTTGTCTTATAGCGAGGTATGGAAACTTCAAATCAGATTTGTCAAATGAGACATGGAGGTGGAGCAAGCCTTGAAATTAGGAACGAGTTTTAATTTAAGTGACCTCTGTGCCTTAGAAACATCGCTTCCGTAATGTGAGACACAGGCCTGACGAGAGGGGGGGACAGGGGGGTTGTGTACCCGGGCCCGCGGCTGTCAAGGGGGCCCGGCCTTGGTCAGTGGATTTTTTTTTCTTCTTCTCCTTTTCTTTTTCTTTTAAAGAAAGGTCTAAGGACAGAACACCCAAGCATTACACATGCAGAAGTTGAGTTTGAGTGTAGATATTGAGATTCGAATTGTAAATATACATTATATACTGGGAAAATAATTTACGATTACAAGTACAAGGGGCCCGGAGAGGTCTGTCCCGGGGCCCGGGTGGCTCTCGGCGGCCCTGGTGAGACAGGCTACTCACTAGAGCTTATCTTCATCAGTCCAACATCTCATTACATGGAATTTACTTTGATAGGTATTGTCATTGCCGGGAGTGGCTTTGGTAAAGAAGAAGCACTAGGGCAGAAGATCCAAGAAAGTGAAATCATACCTTACCTGCTCTACACTCTCTGACAATGACACATCGCTCAGTTCAAAGTGGAATAGAAGCCGCTGCCCTGAGAGATACAAGATCACGTGAGAGATAGAGTCACGTGAAAGATCTTGTAAATGAGGTTCATGTGTAAAACACTTTTTGTGGGAAAGATAATTGCAAATGTGGATGTATGACTGTGTCTCTCTCTGCCTCTCTGAGTGTTTGTGTGTGTGTTGACCATCGTTAGAGAGTGTAGATGAGTAGATGTGGGATAAAAAAAACAAAGGACGATCATGTCAGTGTTACTGTTTCATTCTTCTATAGTCCACGTCAAAGGTCGATCACGTGGTTCCAGCCTGTGAATCACAGATCATAATATCACATACTTGTGGGTTTGTATTACAAGGGGTTGTTACAATGCACATTATTACTGAGATAGCTGTGTTTACTGTTGCAATGTAACTGGTAAACACAACAGAGCACAGGGTTATGTAGACTTTATCATGTAATGTAATGTCATTATAATGTGCACATTACACATATATAATTATTACACGGTTACCGTAAGACACTGTTAAAATGTACACGTGTGCACACAGAAGACTAACTTGTTCAGACTTACCACAAACAGAACACACTGTTATCAGGTGTGTGTCAAAGACTTGTGTACGTGTACATGTGATGTCCACTGTAATCTGTTATTCAGAGAAGTGGGTCACGTTTCATGTCTCCTTGTAACTCCACCTCTGGCTTTTCTCTCTTCTTTGATTATTCTCCTCACTTCTGTCTTTTTATTTTGCCACGTGTGTATGTTCATCCATCATTGTAATTCGATCCTTCTCGCTTTCTGTCTGTCACAATATTTCATCTTTCTACTTTTTTTTTCTATCTTTCTCTTACTTTTTACTCCTCTTTCTCTCTTTCCCAGTGTCCAGAGTTATTGTTTGTTACTGTGAGGCACCATAATACGACCACCTTGATGTTGTTACTGTCAGCGACCAAACTGTTCTAGAATATTCTGAAAAATTTAGTCACCAGTCCGTGTGTTTATTATGTAGGTATGATACATCTCAGTAGCTCAGCGTCGCAGCAGCCGTCTACAGAAACGCCATCTAGTGGTCAACAAATGAAGGAAAGTCACACATATAAAACAGACTCCTCCACGATATTCCATACATGTGATTGTACAAGAGCTATCTGACGATAGATAATGAGAAGATGCACTAGCGACCGAAGAAGAAACTCATCGGTTAGAGTTGTCTTTCGTAACTTGATGTTAAAGACCAACCTGAACGGTTTGCGTTGTTTGCAGATATCAGTACATACAGGCGATATAAAACTAGCCTGTAAATATCTGCTGTTTCTACTGTTTTGTCCAGCTTCGTGTCATGTCAGACATCGGCCTGCCATCTGACAGCCAGAATAAGGCAGTTTTGTTACACAACATCAACTTTAAAATGTTTCTGTCGTAATGAGACTCACCCATAATGTTCTCAGATGTTTGTGTCAATCGTTGTACTGAGAAACCTTAATTATAACACGTGTGCAGCTCTGTATGGATGCTTCATTTAACTTGTGTGTTTGTTTGTGTGACTTTCTGTGTGACTGCTTGTCTGTCTTTTTATACCTCTTTGAATCATTCTGGCTGTGTACCCATCAGCGTCACATGTTTGTAGAGGAAGATGTAGGCTGTTACAATGAGAAGGAATGATGACCATGTGACCAATACAACGAATGCACACCTTGTCACACATCAGTCATCAGGTGTCTTATTGTACAGGTTGTAGAAATTTTTTTTTTTTTTTGAAAACTCTATGTAAAGTGTGAAGAGTTTGTGACGAGTTCAGGAAAGATAAGAAGAGAAAACGGGAAAGAAAGCGAGGGATATCACAGAGAGAGAGAGAATACACAGGTATTGTCAGGTGTGTATGTTTCTTTTGCTGGCGCAGGCTTTTTCAACATTTAAGTGTACACAAAATATAGAAACAAGTTTTTTTTGTAAATTCCATAAAATTTAATTATGCATGTGATATCTTTACTACAGGTGTGATAATTAATTTTTTTTTTGGGGGGGGGGGAAGTAACAGTGAGTCGTCTTGTAGTTATGTCCTTTAGTAAAATGAGTAAATAAGTACCATAAATATGTCTGAAGAGTGTATGACGACTTAACAAAAGATGGGAAGAGAAAAATGGGAAAGAGAGCGGGTGAAATCAGAGAGACAGAGAGAGAGAGAGAGAATACAGGTATTGTAAGGTGTCTATGTTCCTTTTGCTAGCGCGTAGGCTTTTTCAACTTTTGAGTGTAGACAAAATATAAAAACAAAGTTTTTTTGTTAATTCCCTAAAATTGATGATGCATGTGATATGTTAACTACAGGTGTGATAATTTATATAATTTTTTTAAAAGGGAGTAACAGTGAGTTCGTCGTCAAGTTGTGTCCTGTAGTAAAAAGAGTAAATAAATACCAACAATATTGCTGGCAATTTTAATTCCATTTATAGCAATATCAATTTACTCTTGGCAATAATTATATTTTTTATGTTAAAAGTCTGCTTATCTTAAAGATCTAGCTAAGTGTAAACTTTCAGTTAAATACAAGGAAAACTTTGACCCAGAAGACGTGTATCAAAATTTTCTATAATGCAATTAAAGACTTGTGTTGTTGTCATCAGTTAAAAAAATAAACAACAGTATTTGATACAATCAGTCTCTGTGCTTTTGTGTAATTTAGAGGAAACTATCGGTTATCTTTAGGTACAATCAATATGTTAATTTCATGATTTAAAATTAACACTTGTTTACTTATAAATCGTCTTGATATATCCATGCAAAATAAGATGTGAAATAAACTTAGCAACATCATAAACTTGCGAGACCAGTCATCTGCACTGAGGTGACGTCACGAGTGTCACGTGTGGTGTACAGTAGACTGAGGGTGTAAGCAGTGAGAGTACAGGAGACAAGGCGATGTTACACTGGTTGTACTTTCATCTCGCTGAAGGTGAAGCTCCTCCAGTCATTGTGGGTGTGATACCAGTTGAGGCCGTCAGCACCCGAGGCCCCGTCAGCCTTGTATCGGCCGTTGAGGTTAGAGTAGCCACATTTGTTGTACCACCAGGCGCCGTGATACACAGAGGCACAGTTGGCAGAGTTCTTGTCATTGTCTCTGTCATACGTTGTAAAACTCTGGTTGTTGTGATACTCTAAGCTGTCACCTGTAAACAAACACACTCAGTTATCTCTGAACACACAAAGCTGTGTATATATTATCACTATGAAAGAAAAATTGAGGCCCTACGCTTCACTCGGGCAATTAGGAACAAGAAGAATGACACGAAATGAATAAAAAATATTTTCTTATGGAATGTATTTTCTTGTATAGTTTATCATAACAGATAAGAAACCACCGATGGTTTTTGTTCAATTTCAGATGTGGTCTTCATCAGATTCAGATGAAGAAGAAATTCGTGCCAGCAACGAATAACGCAGCAATAGTAACAATAGTAAAAACAGGTTAATATTTATAATGTACTTGAATGCTTTACATTACAAACAATAGATAAATGTGGAATTACAAAAATTTGTTTTCACACGTGTATACAGATAGAACCAGTGACCTGTTGTAGCAAGTTACACACAATATTTGGTAAAAAAAATATTATATATATATTTATGGAACAATAAAGGAGACTTTACAAATTATGTGACAAAACTGTTTGCACGCAGTTACAATATATTAGTGCAGGGCTACCTTCCTATTGCCCAGGAAGCATTATTGCCTTGTTTTTTCCTCCCTCCTTCCTTCCGAAGAATACTTTTCTGAGTGTCAGCTGGCGAAACTCATTTCCTAGCAACGGTCACAGCTTGTGTGAGGGGCGGGGTCACGTGGTGCATGTTGGGCAAGTCGAGGTTTGTGTGCTTTTGTCTTGTTATTGTCTTACAGACAACACTAGGGCCACACTTGTCTACAGCACGTGACTAATCTGTGCACACACACACACAGATACAATATACACACACACACACACGACCTCCCCTTCGTAGATGGACATCTGTGGTTTGATGAGTGAGTGAGTGAGTGAGTGAGACTCGCCCCACGTGCTTCTTGCGAACAAAAAGAGTATTTTCTACAGCATGGCCAAGGATGCTGACCTTTTGTGAGATGGTGAAGTATGTAAAATTTGTGTAACTTGATTAAAGACCCTAAGCTGACTTGACATGTCTAAGGTGATGAATGTATAAAAGTATCAAGAATGTTGTGCTGGGTGCGAACTGTTGTTACTCAAATAGCCGAGCACTGTTTCAAGTTTAGAAAACGCTTTGTTTACTCACTCATTTTGCTCAAAATAAAAACCTGTAGTTGTAGGGCTAGTCTCGTGGCACAAACAACTTGTGACACAAACTTCACACAGTCTTCTTGCCATGACACATCGTCTTCGGACAACATGACCTCGGTGTATCTACCTTAGTGATCACATGTTTCCTGTCTGCTTGTGGGGAGCATCCATAGGCCAGAGCTGTGCTAAGGTGGTTGTCGTTGGCGTGGGACTTGATGGGAGTTGCGTCGGCGGTTCCTAGGTACCCGGGATGCTGTCTCCATTTAGCGGACTGGTGTTGCAGGGGTGGAGCAGGTGTCTGGTGTTGGTCGTACTGGCTCACCTTGCTGGCTCTAAAGGCTGTCTCGTGCAGTTTATGCTCGTGAAATTATGTAGGCCCACGTTGTCTCTATGCAAGGACAAGGTAGTCTACAATTTGTTTTATAGTTTACTAAACAAACAGCCCTCGCCTACGGCCATACCACGTTGTCTCTATGCAAGGACAAGGTAGTCTACAAATTGTTTTATAGTTTTCTAATCATTCAGCTCTCGCCTACGGCCATACCACGTTGAACACACCGGTTCTCGTCCGATCACCGAAGTTAAGCAACGTCGGGCCCGGTGAGTACTTGGATGGGTGACCGCCTGGGAACACCGGGTGCTGTAGGCAAATATTTTTATTTATTTCATATTTTTTCTCTTTTATTTTTGGGCTGATTTTCTTCTTTCTTAAAAAAAATCCGTTGTTCTGCTGCTGCGTTGTCGCGCATCACCCCCAGCGTCACCAGAAGCACGCTCGCGACCACTCGCACAGCCGGCACGAACACGCACCCAGTCGCTCAGCCTGGACTTACCTGTCCAACCTTAGAAAACGAAGACCACAACAAAGACGAAAAGAACGATACAAATAAGAAGTTTAATCCAAAAGTAAAAACAAACAAAACAAAACGAGAATACACCTAAACGAGTACACGCAAAAGAAACGGGGACTACCTCACACAAAGAAAAGATCAAAGAGAAGTTAAACATCAGCGCACACCCCGGCACAGTACAGTACGTAAGAGTAGTTGCCCCTGAGTCTTTAATACTTCGCAAACATCAGGAACAGGAGGCGCTCTCTCATTCTCTCTCTCTCATTCTCTCTCTCTCATTCTCTCTCTCATTCTCTTTCTCTGATTGGTGTTGACTGCAGGTAATGTTGTGAATGGTGCACCAACGTGACGTAGTACAGTTAGCGGCGCTCGTTAATCGCAAGTGCGAATCGTAGCGGATAATTAATTCACTGATTGGGGATTGGAGGCTGACATTTACAGGTTAGTTTTTTATCACCTATGTCTACTGATATCTGATAAAAACGCTCACAGTCCAGACTGGTCTTTAAGTATACAGGACATGAAAGCAATCGCAGTAGAATAGAAAAGGAATTGTTTCACCGACGAAAAGAGAAAACAGTGAGAGAAGTGGCGGGAAATTATCATGTACTTTAATGATTCCATTAGCATTTTTCCTAAACAAATTTTCAGACAAACGGATCATCTTACAACAATATAATACAATACAAGTCACAAAGGTCATCCACATTAGATTATTTCAATAATTAAAAGGTCATTTAAATCACGAAAACGGAGAAAAATCCACAAAATGTTTCTTTGAAGGTAAAAGGAGTCAGCAAAATGTAGAAAGAAAAGCTGGTAATGTATAGACTAGTATATGAACTTAAGTAGATGATGGCTTCCTCTCATTCACCCGAGGTAAAACTTGGAAACTTCTTGTCCTTTAAATTCTAAATCCAAAGTGTGATATGTTTTAAAGATAATTGGAGAGAAGTCATACAGGTTTGATATTTTTAACCTTATATGTTAACAACACTCTAACATTGACTGTAGCACACAGTCAAAACACGGATACTCTTGGAAACAATGTTCCTCACCATTTTAATTATGTTTTATATTTTGAAAAAAGTGTCGTTTGATTGTTAGAATGCATATAAACATTTTTCACCGTTAACTTTGCAACAGCTTGAAGAAAGATGTTCACAGTCATTTCACACATCCTTTTCACAAAAAGGTTCCCCGAACGGAATCGAACTGCCACAAACTTCTTGAAAACTCATTGTGAACTTTTCGCTATTCGAGATCTCTTGACACTCAAGTTTCTGGGGATGTCGTACACAACCCCTGACCTGGAACTCTTCCTTTGATCATCGGAGGGTGTGCTGGACTTCCTGCCCGCCCCCTTGTCCCTGGTCCACACTAACGTGTTGCCATATGCAATCCTCTTGAAGGCGATTTTCGGAACATCATAGATAGCCTCGCTTTCAGACTGGCGCTTGTCCACTGTGCTCCCATGTCTGTCTACAGTTTGTTCTGAAACCTGTCTATTAAAAGCGCTCCCAGCGCCATGTCTGTCTACAGTTTGTTCCGAGAGTTGTCTACCAAAAGCGCCACCGCCGCCATGTTTTTTGCGAGGCACCACGGGACTTTCCACTTCATCCTCTGCAGGCTGCAGACATTCGCTCGGTCTCTGGGAAATGTTGTCTGCAGTGGGCGCCAAGGCGACGGATGTGGGTGCCTTGTTGACATGACGACCTGGGTTTCGGCTGCGTCTGTTGTCGTTGTCGGCGTTGCTGTCGTTGACGGCCAATATATCGTTGTCGGTGTCCTCCACCGACAGGAAAAATGTTGACGAGGCTGTGCAAAGGTCCGGGTACTCCACTACACTAACCTCATGGACTGATTCGCGTCGTCCTGAAATAGTTTCAAAATATTTTAAAATAGTAAACATTAATATTTATGTTAATAAGTGGTTGTTTCTTAACGTACGTCTGATGATCATTGTACTTTACATCATGCGATTTGTTTTACTAACAAAACTACACAGAAAATGTATTTAAAAATACTCAAGTAAATCTGACAGTCAGTCTGTCTTTTCACTAATTTAATGCTCGTTAAAATTGTAGACTGGTTCAAAACTGACCACTTGGCCGAAACTAGCATGGTCAAAATAAACTTATGTAACAAATGAAGGTGAAAACAAACAAACAAACAAACAAACAAACAAACAAACAAACAAACGCAACAGCTCGTAAAGATTCAACGGATGGACAAACAAACGAACTAAAGGATGAATGCACGCAAGCTAAACACACAGACTCTTTCTCTCCGTCGTTCGTTCTGTCTCATTCGCTCCCTCTCTCCCTCTCTTACACACACTTTTCCTGTAATACCAAAATCGTAACAAAATATACTATTCGTATTCGTATAACCCCCCCTCTCTCTCTCTCTCATACACAGACACGCGCTCACCCACGAACGTGAACATAACATAGACACGTACTAGACATACTTCGGCACATTAATACAATGACCCACTCACAAAGGCCCACATAAACATGTATACAAGCACTCGCACGTGCAAAGATTCACGAATACTCACATCCACAAACGCGCGCAGATATATATATATATAACACACATACGTACGTTTACACAGCACGACGATGATAATGATGATAGATGTGACAAAGACGAGAGCAGCTACACCGCCAGCGATTGTCGCTATATTCCAAAAAGTCCAGAAACTGGGCACTGAGGCTGTAGAGTCCACAAAATAAATATTAATAAACAAATAGACACACAAACAGACAGAAACGTGGATGGACAGATTGAACAACCAACGCACATCTAGCCACCCAAATAATCAGGCAGACATGCAAAAATGCAAACAAAACAAAGAAGAACCATAACACAGAAAAAAAACTCAAAAAAAATAGAGACATACAGGAAAAAGTTAACCAGATATTTGTGTATGTACTCATATAAACACGCTCTCGTACGGACAAGCATGGACACTGCCAATAGAATAATTTTAACCAGAAAACTCATATTTAATTCGCTTTAGTAAGACTTTCGTTGAATCTGATATTTAACATCTGTCAGTCAACTAGGAAATTAAAGTGTGAATATAAAAACACACTTTTATAATATTTCTCCCGACATGTTTACAACACAAAGAAAGAAAATGTAATGATGTGTATATACTGCTTATTTGAGGGTTTAAGAACCACTGATGGCTCAAACTACTCACCAGTCGTTTTGACACGTGGTGTGGTCACAGGGATGTCAGACGACGCATACACGGGCTCACTGTTCATGTTCATGTTGGTGCTGTTTGCTTCCAACAGGCTCTGTGTTCATAGAAAGTTCAAGATCAGACTCAGGCACGCCAGAAATATTCTCACTTCACTTGGGTTCTCAAACATCTGGAAGGAGGACATGGAGAGCCTCAGCACTGGCTGTCAATCATCAAACCATTCCTCACCAACAGTCCTGAAAATCAGTGTCTTGCTTTCAATGAATCCAAATCCTGGCGGCAGTTTTTACCCCATCATAAAATTTGTTAATTTATTAAACATGGATCATAGATGAAGAAGAGATTTTCCAAAAGCATTTGTCACTCAGTCTTTTGATTTTTGGCAAACTTGTATCATCCAAGTTATCAAAATAATCTGAATACTAGTCAGCGACTCTATAAATGATGTCATCATCACTCATACATTTATTATCTTTCCCTGCTTCCAATTTTGATAAAACAAATTTTCAAACAATTCCAAAGAAGAGTCGATTTCGAGCGATGATGCTGATGCAACAACAAAGCTGCTAGTACAGTCTCTTATATCGTTTCTAGTGTAAACAATATTTAACCGGGTGTTTGTCTTTCTTTCTGTCTGACTTTCTTGTTTCTGCCCCCTTTTTTTCTGTTGCTTTCTTTCTTCTGTTCATTCATTCTGTCTCTCCACTTAAACGTAGGGGGGGAAAATCTACTCAAATGAATGTAACATGCTTGACAGCACACAAGGAGGAAATATTTTTATTTATTTTGAAAATGAAAGCAATGTAGACAGAAATATTGATGTTGAATGTAAGGTGCCGTTGTGGTCACCTACAGCATCGATGTATGGAAGACGCATTGTGTCATAAAACCTGGAAAGAATGTGTGCTAGCAAGAGGGTCAAGGTTCAGCATTCAAAACAGTTGTATTGTTCGCCCTCTTGCGATAAAAAAAGACCTATTATCAAGTGAAAACATAGAATTTGATTAATATTTCCTCGTATAGACATAAACTGGAATAAGCAGGTCTGTAATCCAACAGATTTAAATTCTGTGCACATTCAGGCTTCCTTTTAAGCATTTACATTGACGGGATAATAATGTGAGCCATCTTTGTTTCATCTACACGCCTGTTGTTTCTCTCTCTCTCTCTCTTTCTCTCTTTCTCTCTCTCTCTCTCTCAGTGATGTGTACAACACGGTCAAACGTGTGAAACCGTTTCACATACACTTGTGCTGCTTCCTTGAAAAGAATGCTTACAAGCAACACAAGCATCTGTTCCTTGAATGGCATGTTCACAGTTATAGAAACTTTCTTAAAAGCATGAACTTCCGCCTTCCTTATTTCTTCTTCATCTCTCTCTCTCTTTTAACACCCTCTCCGCTCTGAATGAGCAAGCGAACGACCGGATGAATTTAATGAATAAACATATACATTGATGGATTCACTTAACAAATAAACTACTTATCAGCAATAATAATAATAATAATAATAATAATAATAATAATAATAATAATAATAATAATAATAATAATAATAATAATAATAGATTTCCATAGTGGGTTTTTCCTACACGGAGACAAGAGACAAGATACAAGGAGCAGTAGGTAATGATTCCGTATGACAGTGCAATGTAACCTTTGTTATATTATGTTGCTGCACTTTTTAGAGTTCATACACTTTCATTTGTGTCTGTCTAACAGGAGGAAGCAGGAAGTCAGACAACAGACTAGCGCCATCTATTTCCGGTACAACCAGGCTAACATATCAGGCTGGGTCTATATCGCAGTATTTTTACATTTCACGTACGCCCAGGCTTTCCTGTCAAGCTAGTTTTCAACAGCACTGTTGCCCAGGCTAAAAAAAATTAATCTTCTTACAATTCTCTAAATTTCGTCTGTTTCTGCTGCTATTTTATGCCTCATCGTATCATCGTAATGACTCTTTATCAACACAGGTTACATCGCTATTTTCACTCTCTTCTTGTAAATATTCTTCCGCATACTTTCTGGTCAAGTTGTTGCCTCATCGTGAAATTCGTCTATTTATTTTACGTACAATAATTTATCGTCTGCTTTTTTTTTCTCTGCTTATATATCTGACTATGATATATAAACTAGACTTTAATTGGTGAGCAGCTGTCGGACTTTGGCCATTGTCCACCTTCAGACAGCAGTGCTAGTATAAATGTGTTGTTGGGTTTCAGTTAGTACGTGTGCTTGACTACCTAGACTATGGGGTATAGTATAGGTTGAGACAGCAGGAAGTGGCATGTTGTAGCTGATGCCGTGTTAGTATTCAATAATAAAATCATAATGCTTTTCTCATGGAAAATGACTTTAAATAACATGAATTTCACACACTTGAGCAAAACAACTGCTAACTAGCTCGAGCAGAATACTTCTAGTCAGACTGCCAAGATGGCGCATGATGATATCAACACTTTTATAAAACTGAAACCACTCGACACTTACACTCGTGAGTGCTACATAGATTAGCGAGTGTCTCAAAAAAAAAAAACAAAAAAAAAAACCGAGGGAGATCGAAAAATATAAGCCAAAGCAAGATGCAAAGTTTCCAGCCAAAATAAAAATAAAAAAATAAGCTACAAGACAAAAGGACATGCAAAAAAGGAAGAAAAAGCAGACTGGTGAAGAGTGATAAGGTACTAGTTGTGAAAGTCGACAAAGAGGGAAAGAGAGATAGGAGGGGGAAGAAGTAAAATATTGATGACTAAAGGAAACGAATCAAGAAGACTACACATGGAAAGAAAATTGTATTTGACATCGAGTCGGTGACTAAAGGACAGTCCTGTGATCCGATGAAACACGATTAGAGAAAAATAATAGGATTTCAAGAAAGGATTCTACACAGTCATTCAAGTCACTGCCATAAAACTGTCTTCATGTCACTGTCTTCATGTCACTGCCATAAAACTGTCTTCATGTCACTGCCATAAAACTGTCTTCATGTCACTGCCATAAAACTGTCTTCATGTCACTGTCTTCATGTCACTGCCGTCGTACAGTCTTCATGCCACAGCCATCATTCTTTTATCCTTCCTCATGAGATGCTACAACGAATCACTCATGCAAATTTATTTTGAATGTAATGTAGATTTTTTTTAAAAGAAAAAAAAAAGATTTCAAACCTTTTCTTAAGTCCATTCAAACTTCCTTCGTCATTCGGACTACTTGACCATCGCTGTCCATCGCAAGAAGCTTTGCATGGCGGTGAGCCTGTGAAGCCCACCAGAAGTGCATCGTGCTGTGTGTGTTGAACATGTCGCTTGCACTCCAATAAGCATCCTCGTTCAATACAATTTTGATTATTCTTAAAGAGTGGACACGCCAAAGAGTTAACAAACGGCAAGAAAAATTGTTTCTTCCTGGTCCTTAAAAACAATGACATACTGAGCACATGGTTAATAATAATAACGCGTGTTTCATGAGGAAGAGAGATGGTTTTCACAGCATTGTGCTGTATTTACCACAGGAACAGAGGACAACACACACACACATGCAGACAAACAGTTGCGTATATCCATCCATTTATTTGTTCGTTGCACTCATCAAGAAAGTCAGACAAAAAAGAAAGACATATATAAAAAGACAAAAGAAGACAGAGACAGACAACCGATGGTACCTATGTAAGGATGGAAATGAGGGTCTGGTGACTAGTTCACCTGTAGTGTGGTGACAGGTTTGAAGGTTTCCTCATACACACTTGAGTGCGCACCTACGTCTGTGGATGTGACAAACGGTTTCCTGGATTCTCATTGGGTGTGCTAATTAATACCCTAATTACTGGTCTCTCGATGATGGTGTAAGTGTTGTTCCCTAGCATGAAACAAGAAGGAAAACATATTTCCTTTTATGATTCCCCTTTCCGTTCCTTTATCTTCCTGATCTCCATCCGTTTTACCCACAAAATTTACCCTCTGCCTCTCTAGCCCTTCTTCTTGGTTCTCCTTCCGCGCAATTCTCAAGGCTAGACCCCTTGATTAAAAGAATTATATCTTAGACCCATAAACCTTGAGTTTTCGGCATCACATAAGTCAGAATACGGACATATTGGCACCGACCTCTTCAGTTTTGGAATCAAGGTGGGGCAAGAACTCAAGCATGAAGAAAGCTAGACGAAAGGCAGAACTTTCTTGCTAAGTAACGGAAGTACTTAACAGATTGGTCGATCCTACTGACCAGAGGGGATCGAGGCTCGGGTGCGATCCATTGTTCACAGGGGATTATGGTGTGGGACGAGTGTAGCATTAATGAACTGGGTGATAATGATTTATATTTGTTTATGTTTTGCATCGGTTTACGTTAGAGGGCGGTGTGGAGTTATGTGCCGTTAGTGATCTGCCTTTGATGAACCGAGGGATAGGGATATAGTTTAGTCAGGTTTTAATCACCGCATGAAATTCTGTGGCCTCGTGGCAGTACAGCTCTCTGCATCAGTGGGAAACCTTCAGGATTTAGTTTACGTCCCTGTTCCGGTTACTGGGAGATTTGGTATTCCCAGTGACTGGGAAAATTCAGCATTATCTCCCTTTTCCAGTGACTGGGAGATTCAGTATTACCTCCCTTTTTCAGTCCCTCCCCTGTTTCTTTTTCCCCCTTGTTTCCTCCTTTTTCGTGTTCTTCGTATGGCTTCTTTTCGCTGTTACCAACTTCACTGTTTGTGTCGACTTATTCTGGATAAGAGCTAAATATAGACCTACATTTATTCTCAAAGGGACAGGGAGCATTTATCTGACCAGTGGGGTGGGGGTTCGAATATCACCTGCGAGAGGAATGAAGGTAACTAATGGCTTAGTACTAACACCTACTATTCCACTGTTCGGAATAAATATTTTATGTTTACGAAGTGGGTCAAATTAAGCTAAATTTTAATTTAATAACGACAGCAATTGTTTTTTCAAAAGAGTCTTTGTATCACCATTGTGACTGTTGTTAAACATCTGCTGAATTACTTATCGATGTGAAAGAAAAGAAAAGAAAGATAATAAAGCAACTAAACGCTGGGTTTTGTATGAAAGAAATGAAAAGATAATTGGTAGGTCTGTCTTTTGTTCAGATGTGTGACTCTATTATATATACTGTATGGGCGCGCGTGACAATGTTGAGGACACGATCGTAGGTAAACTAACGGTCTGACGCATACCGCTGTTTGTACACGTGTATACATATGCATAGGTGTGACTCTAGTTGTTACTTATTATATTCGTTGTCAAGTTTGTCTCATCAAGCTGTAATCACTCACCACATACACTCACATGCATACTTTAAAATTACTTCCCCTTCTTCTCCAGCCTGCTCAGATTATTATCTCCCTTCTCTTTTCTCCTTCGTCTGCATCTCCTGCTTCCAGCCTTCCTTCTTTAATCTCTCATCTACCCCAACAACTCCTTTCCTCCATCTTCTCCAATTCTAAAGTCATTCAATTAATCAATTGATCAATCAGTCTCAGTGCTTAAAGCAGTACTGAAGTCGTAATGAGAGCTGCTACTCACGTCACGTGAACAAGTTTTCTATTTTTATCCTGTTCTCAACTCCTTACACTTGAAAATTTGTTTACAAAATAGGTGATAGAGTTGGGAACCCTTGTTCTTTGCACATACTCATGCCTTTCAGCACTTCCCTCCTTCCTTCCTTCCTTCCTACCTTCCTTCCTTCCTTTTTTTCACAAACAGAGAAATGTAGAATAAAATAGTTCAGTTTGCTGGCAGTAGCGCCTTTTGTTTCAGCCTCCCTCAGCAACAGATACCAAAAAGACTGTAAACCAATCACATTTTATTTTTTTACATTATATTTTGCTTCTTTATGAACATTTATATCACACACACTATATATGTATATACACTGTTATATATAACCGCTAGAGACAAACTATTTATCATTCTCGTTATCCTCTCGTTATCTCGTTATTTCTTTCTTATGCCGAACCCCTGGAATGCTACATGAGTAGATTTTTCAGTGTGTTGATGTGTCTCTAGCCAGCTGCTTGTTGATACTTTAACAGGTCAGGAATTTTTGTGATTCATGACCTCGACTATGTCCCCATTACAAACGATGGCAGCCTCAGTCTGGGTTCTAAGCACATGAAATGTACTCTCCGTCATCATCATCCAGAACTCGCCTGGCCGGCCTACCGTTTAGTGAGTTATTGGTGTAGTTGTTGTAGCCATCAGTCACTTCATACACATCCTCCACACTGCAAGACCCTGCAAAAGTAAAAGATCGTCAAAGTAAAAGATTGCTTGTTTCTTCACTCTGCTACTCGTTTTGTTTTTCTGTTTTCTATATTATCTTCAACTGAGATAAGTTCTAGGAGAGAAACAGAACTTACTTTTTTCTATTTCTCACCTTGCTTTGCACACTGAGTGTTTGATCTCAAATTTGTGACGAAACCCTCGTCAGCCTCAGCTCTCGTGTTTCTGTTTCTACGAGGACCGCTGAAGATGTCCCTGTCTCTCTCTGTTAAGGAGGTAAATAGTGTGAGTATAATGCCAAGATTATAAAAAACGAGACTAGACGAAGCTAAATATTTGCTAAAAGCTTGCTGACATTGATAGACTAAAACTGTAAACATGTGATATGCCAAAAAAAATTGGACAAGGTTTGTACTAACTACACAAACTGTAAGTATGGCCCATACCTAGCATAACGTGCTTGAAGTCGATGTCAATGAAGGTAGCAGAGAGGTTCCATTGATACAATAAAAAAATCTTCTTGGACTGAATAAGGCTTACTCAACGACCGGAAGTGGGGTCAGATGTACAAGACTTACGTATCCTGCAGCATTGAGTAAAGGGGTCCAGCACACGACGGACGACGAGTACCGCTGCTACCATGGCAACGACAGCTAAACACACGGCGATGGTAACACCGATGCCGACGCCCAGTCCTTTCAAATAATGTTCTGTTGTGTCTCTGCTTTCATCGTCTGCAATGACTGTTAAAGGACTAGTGGGATGCAAAATGTCAACTAAGACATTGAAACATCTTTGTCAAACATCAACAACCAAACTGTTAGATCATCTAACTCGGGTAAAAACTCACCGTTTACAATATTCACTGAATGCTCGACATGGCCAAGCTCATTCACTAGGGTAACCTTGTAGATAGCTGAGGCCTTCAGCGGGAGACTGATGTTGCTGATGTCCATCGTGCAGGAGGACAGATATGGGCGAATGTTCGTATGACTGCAGGTGACGTTCAGGTCTGATCCAGTCTTGTCTGCGATGAACCTCACGGTTTTGAGGTCAAGAACGGTTATATCATGGAGGCGTGGTGGAGGGTAAGCGATGACGTCAAATGTGTGCTGCACCCTCTGCCCTGAAAACTTGATTAAAGAGGGATGGTCGGTGTTGCCAGGTAGCCGAGGAGCACCTGTTGAAAGACAGACAGAACATCAGATCATCAAATAAATTCACGTCTTCAGTCGCTCCGACTGCTTTTCACAAGCTTGTAGCGTCCTTATTCCATTCTTTGAAGGCACGATACACAGCCAAAGATGAAAGCTTAGCTCTTCAAGCTGCATGTCACACACAAAAAATGGAGAGATTAAGGTTTTCTTTTCGCGAACACATTTATTTTGTAATGATAAAATTTACCCATAAACAAAAAAGAAAAGTTTGAATCAGATAAAGAAAATCATATATCAGAAACTTCTATTTATAGTGCGCACCGAAGCTATTTTATAGAATACAGGAGAAAAACATTCACTCCAGAAAATCCAGGATGACGGATTTAAAAAATAAAAGAAGATTGTCCCAATAGGTTTTTGTGGGTCTTTTTGGGAAGCCTTTGAAAATCCAATCTTTTGTCCGATCCTCCCCAATTAGGTATAGATATTCTTTTCGACTACAGAATCATCGCAGGCTTTATTGTGTTTGTTGTTTTTATTTTTCATTTTTCATGTTTATTCTGTCTATTTTAAGATGTAGAGGAGGCTTAAAATAAAAAAATACTGCACCTCAGAAAATTTTGAAAATGTGATAGTTTGCGAGGGCATCCAATAAAGAGAAACAAAATAAAAACTGACTAAATTAGGGATGGGAGAAAGAGATAGTGGGAGATCTTTGTAACAATTGAAACCACCGGCCCTCCTTTTCTTCTAATAGTCAGCGGCCTCTCTCGGACTGCTCCCTTCTCTGACCTGCTTGACCGTGAGGTGACAGTCCCTCCGGCTAGCTTGTCTATATGACAACGGACGTGTATAGATGGACTGCTGTCTGTCTGCCAAGATCAACTCATGCGAAGTTCTCCGCTGTTAGTCTCGGCGAGCCTAAACAAAGAATGTGACTAGACCGAAAGCTTTGTAGTAGCATGCCTCGTTTTAGTAGTTAACTGGAAAAAATCGTCTGCCGGCAGTCCACTAATATAAGTTGGTGATATGACCATGTGACAGACTCACAGTAAACCCCTAAGAAGGCTTCAGAGGTGACGGAACCAGCCTCCACTTCATTTGCAGCTGCGCAGTAATATGTTCCGGTGTCTTGGCAAGACACTCTAGGGATAGTCAGGACTGCCGACCGTGAGCCGTTTGTCAGAACCGTTGTGTCGTTTCTCAGACGTACTTGAGGTAAAGGTCTGCCCTCAGACTCGCAACGGATAGTCAGGGTATCAAACTCTTTAACCGAGTATGTTCCAGAACTTTGTACATTAAAAGTCGGTTTAGACGGAGGAACTGAAACGAAATCACATTGCATCAGGTTGTATTTCATTAGTTGATGGTAGAAATGCGTGCAAATGAAAGTGTAATACTCCTTATTTTATCAACAAAAGGTTTTCGCCACTATAATTATTGAAATTTAGTTATGCTAAAACATGAAAAAAATGAATGAACGATAAATGCAATAAAAAATATTTTCATAAGCCCCATCTGATAATTTTTCGTTAACATGACCAGGAAAAAGATTGTTTCTAGGAAAAGTATTCAATCATTATGATCTCCCCCTCTCTGAGCCTCCGTCCCAGATTACTGTTTTCTGTGCTATCACACATCACGCGCAGCACCAATTATCAAAGTTTTATAATATTATATTATTTATCACAAATAAAATTTTATAATATTAGATTATTCAGCACAAATTATCATATTAATTTATTTGGGAACAAATCATCATCATATTAAATTATTCGGCACAAATTAGCAATATTTAGTATAAATTAATATTTCACAATATGAAATTATTCGGTTGGAAACAATGTTTCCTGTTATTCTTTTAGAAATGACTAGAGTACAGAGTACAGAAACATATTGCACCCCTTACATCCCACTTGCACCGTGTAGGTGTCGCCTGGTACGACGTTCGCCCACATGACGTCACAGTGGAAGGAGGTTAACATGTGGTCCTCGCTGGTGACGTTGTAAGGCGCCATCAGCAGAGTAGCCCCATCATCTCGACTTGTGTGAAGAACATCAGACTTCGAACCTTCATGGTTACCGCTGACTTTGGATAGTTTCAAAACGCCTCTGGGAAGACCGAGGGAGGTCGAGGAACAGGAGCAGGTCAGAGGTTGTCCCTCCCGCAGGTAACCCTTTGGAGAACAGGTGATGCGAGGTGCGGCGGGGGGCTCTGTAAGTGAAGTAAAACTGATTTTCTAATAATTTTTTTCTTATTGTTGATGATGATCATTTTGATAGTTTCCCTGTCTGTGTGATTCTTGCATCGGTCAAAAGCTTGCTACAGGGAGGGTTTCTTTGTAGATCTTTGTCTTAGGTTTTACATTTATATTCTTTTATATCAGCCTGTTCTGTATCCAGTACGCATGTCCTCTGTGTGTGTCTACGCACACTTACTGATCTGTTCTGCCTGCCAATCAGGCAATAATGTCTTTTACAGACCGACTGAAGTGATCAACATCTTTTAATAAACGCACAGAAAAATGGGTTCCGTGAACAAATGAGGAAAGCAAACAACAAAACACTCAACCTATAAAACAAACTGTGGCGGACCAGACGACAGCAGCTTACCAACTCTGGTAACCCAATGGACAGCAAACCACGAAGAGAGGTAGAAGCACTGCAGCTTTAGTTATGAACAAGTCGACAACAACCTGACTTACGAACTATGGGCGAGCCCCTGAAGACAGCCTGTGTGTCGACTTGTCCTGGCGTGATGACGACGCCAAACGTGTACACGCCAGCCTCCGCTGGAAATGCCATGGATACGGCACAGGACCCAGACACCTTGCGGCTACCGTCAGCCAGTGGCTTCGTCACCATGGAAACGTTTATCAACTGCTTTCTCAAAGAGGACTGGAAAAAAGTCATCATCATCATCATCATCATCATCATCATCATCATCATCATCATCATCGTCGTCGTCGTCGTCGTCGCTGTTCCCCTAGTCAGCGCCGACTTTTATTTTCCTTTTCTTAGAGTATGTAATGGATTCTTTCATCCCATAAAGCCAAAGATTGTAAATTAATCAAAGATCCGAAGTAGTCAGCCTGCTGCTCATACCTCTTTATTCAGGCTGTACCACTGGCAGTCATACTTGTGTCTTGAAGACATCATCATCGTGACGTTACACGCTCCCCTCAGGAACAAGTTTGTGACGTCGACCACGAACTGCGCTTCACAGCTCACGCCCTCGGCAGGGTCTCAACAGACAATCAGGAGCAGTGCTCAGTAACCAGCCAATCGTGGAACAGAGTGGAACACTTATAACTTAGACTCAGCGGTTGATGGAACTTTGTGAACGAGTACCATACAGCAACAAATAACATCACCAACCTTACTAAAGGCAGTAGTCAATCAATTAAAGGTGTACTACAGAGCAAAAGGCATTTTAGAATTTAGGAGCAGTGTAACATAGACCACTCACAAACAACATCGAAGTCACACTTGACCAGTTCTCCAGGCGTTGCGCAGGAAACAAAGCCAGGCTCCAAGCTTCCAGTGGCGTTGATCTTCAAAGTGCTGCTGGCTTGAGACACCCTGTGGGGAACGATCTGTGGCTTTAACAGTGCCGACCCGCAAGAATTGTCTCCCGACGATGAAAACCCTCGGCACTCGCCAGCCAAATGTCCAGTGGTGTCTTTACCCATGCTGTATCTCCAAGTGACGACAGCATTGTCCTTAACCTCCGAACACGTGATGGTGTTCACACTCCCGAGGGTCAGATCAAAACCGTTGTGGCACGGCTGTAAAGTCAAACCTGGGAAAAAAAATGAAACTTACAAAGTGGCTTGATGTCTGTCTTTCTTCATTTGAGAGGTCATTGAATTTCAGGTTTTAAACTTTAGGGGAGTGGTTTTTTTTTTTTTGCTAATTAATTATGACAGTAAATTTCAAAATTCTAGAATGTTCATACGAACATTAATCATTTTAATGAATTTAACGATTTTAAAATGTTCCTGCAAACCTACTTTCGTGATAAATGATGTTTTTAACTTCTCCCAAATCGAAGGTGAAAGATTTTGCACTGGGGTAAGCCTTTAAGTAGGAGAAATGTTATTCGTTGATTCAGCCATATCAAAATAAACATTTTAGCACTTTATCTATTGTCTATGTGTACTATAGGATATATTAGTGTCAAACTTTTCTAACCGGAATGTTATGCTTGCCCGCTGCTTTAATATTCTGGTAATACTTGTTAGATTTATCATAGGCACTTGACATAAAATGTGTCATTAGTTCAATCTTCATTCTACCAGCGTTTTCCAGCTGTCAAATCCTCAGTTTTCCAAAGACAGCAGAAGAATTAATTTAACAGGTCCTTGTCTGTCTTGATTTTTGTTATTAACTTTAAGAGTTCGAATGAAGCAAGAAAGGAATCAGACAAAATGGAAGACGGAAAGAAGGCTAAATGAGGAGAACAGGAAACAAAAAAAAAAAATGGATAAAAATCAAGAAGAAAAAAATTATAAAACTACTGAGAGTATCTGTTTCATATTCCGTTCCTTGAGTTCTGAAAAATTGTCTTACTTACCGTGTGTCAGCATCCAGAATGCAGACAGGACAAAACATATCCTGCAGTCCATCACAAGCAGCTCTCTCCCTCTCTCCTCCAAAGTGTGTTACTACAGAGGGAATATTTTGTTTACCGACACTAGTAACTGTGGTTTGCTAGTGCAAATAAAACATACTTTGTTTTCCTTCTTATTTAAAACCTTTCTTTCTATTTTCGGTTTCTCTCTCTCTCAGCGCCAATAATTGCGGCTCTCACTCCCATCCTCGCTTTCTCTCCTTTTGTTATTTTTGTTTGTGTTTCTTTCTTTTTTTATATTTCTAACTTCTAAATCCATTTCTTTTAGTTTGCAAAGGAGTGGAGTTAAATAGAAATAAAGCTCAGCTTAGCACAAGCCATTCAAACTACACAAGAGCAGATACATTTTTCTGTAGACCTGTTGTTGTCCTTTCTCAAATATATGCTCATATACAATGCACATGTTGCATAACATTATTTTAACATTGCTAAGTTTTAACAATCGGTGTTAAAAGCAATGATCGCAAGAAATTAATTATCACATTTCAACAACAAGTATGAACAACAAGGATGAACTTACCTCACTGAAATATCTTCAGTCGATGAAATTAATACAAACTAATTATAAAACAGACGACGAAACAGACGTTGAATCGAAATGTGATGCGATAAGGAAATGAAAGAAAGTTTTAACTGCACATCGTGACGGATGCTCAGTGAAGTATGGGCTGCAGCTGCAGCAAGTGAGGGTCAAAGTTCAAAGTACTTTCAGTTTCCGGCGAACAGGGCCTCGCCTCGTATGTCATAATTATTATTCCTTTTTATTTTACCATCAAATCCTGTATGAATTTGTTTTAAGGAGTTTACTTGACACCAAGCTTTAAGGCTTCTGATGGGGCAATACTCTAGACACCACAATCATCCTCAAAAAGAATTATCTCATTGAGAGTTTTGAAAATAACTAAACACTTATCCATTACCATGTTTATTTATTTCATGCATCTGCTTACTTTAATTTATTTAATTATTTATTTTATACATCTGCTAACTACTACAGAATCAAGTAAATGTGTGTGATGAACTACAAAAAACGCATTCAAACAAAATTTTATCGCTCAAATTGTATGAAATATATAAGGAGCTATTTTACCAAGTGTAACAAACTATATAAAAATTTACCATCTCTGAATTCCTGTTCTTATATCTACTCATGACCCTCCCTTGCCACTAGTTACCTGACCTTCACATTAACAAGCTTTAACAAGGAAGTCTTGTCTGAAACTAATTGGAGTAATTGTGTCTGTACAAGCTGATGTACATCAAGACCAATTCCTGTTTTTATATCTACCAATTACCCTCCCTTACCACTAGTTACCTGACCTTCAAATCAACAAGCTTTAACAAGTAGTCCTTTGTCTGAAACTAATTGGAGTAATTGTGTCTGTACAACTCAAGACCACATATTGTGAAATGGTTCTCAGCCTTGAATGTCTAATGAGGTGCAAATATTTATTATTGTTAAGTTCAGTGTAAGATCCCATTATCTCAAACCTGGGTGAATATTACCCTGTCAGCTCTCGAGGTACACGCTCACAATCAATACAATACATAAACATGTGACATAATGTTAATACACAAATAGTTGGCATATGCTCTCAGATCCTCAAGGATGGATGACTTGTATTCCGAGCTACAATCAGGACATCTGTGTTGTTGACTTCTTTCTCTCCATGATAATTTTTTAAGCGTGGATTTCGAGAGCGGAAGAAGGTACATATGATAAATGTGATTTAAGTAGTATTTTGCACTATAAGCTTTACCCAATCATAAGAAAAGAAAACATTTCCCCCACTGAACCTTTAAATGTTCATGCGTCCTTCAACACCAGGAAATATTCCAGACGATAAGCATTCATTCTCCATTCTTTCTCCGTCCAAGTCAGTATTTCTAGCCATTGTTTAGTGCGATCAACTTTCGTCAACAGGAAATCTTTAAAAGATTTTTATTCTCAGACTTTCACTCTCTCTTCCTTCCTTCTCTTTCTCGTTATGTCTGTGCGTGCGCGCGCGTATGTGTGAGTGTTTGTGCGCGCATGTGTGCATTTGTGTTTGCAAGTCTGCGACTTCTTTCAAAAAAGGAGAAGGTGTACTTCAGAGAAACATCCTTAGGAAACAATTCTTTTAGGATAAATCCTAAATCCATTTCATCTTACGTGTAGCCAATCTCGTGAGGAAAAGAAACCTTAGATGTTTGCTTTGATCTCAGCAAAGAACGAGATGAATTCAAAATTCCTGCCTGCTGACCTCAGCTCGGTTGTTTATATTGTCCATTTGAGGCCTTACACCAGACCGACTAATTTCCATGCTTTGCTAATAATTACAAAGCATATGTATTTAATGAAACGTATGTACATATAAGAAGTCATGGTCTAATAGCAAGCAAGAAATTATGGTGTAATGTATGGCTCTTATATTTTTGTTTTCATTTCAGTTTGTGTGTTTTGTGCAAGCAGAGAATAAACATTGTGCTTTCGAATGTTAGTGTGAGAGATGAAAGACACTTTAACATTTATTTTTGTCAATGTTAATAACACACTGTAACATTCTGCCTTTCCGTTGCCAATGACCATGATTTTACACTGGTCAATGCTGGTCCTTCTTTAGTCACAGACATCTAGAATGTTCGTGATACAGTCGGAGCATATACTTGGATAATGGTGGCATTGAGTCCTACTGGATGTGGATGTGCAGGTGTGATGGCTCTGACCACTTCCCTGTGTATGAGGAAGCCATGCTTGTGTCTGGTATACTTCCCTGTACCAGAGTGTATGGCCCTCCTCAGCTGCTGTCCCCTCAAATCCTCGCCATCTGACCTCCATTGTCCCACAATGTCCCACCTGTACCGTGGGGCATACTGGATTGATAAGCGGAGAGGTCGACAGCTGAAACAGAGAAGTTGAAAAGTAGAAGAGACTTCATTAAGATTCAGAAATTATTTTCTTTTTTTTTAGAAACAAATCCCATCAGTGTCCCTTCCTTCTTAGAGTGGTGTGCTGGATGTAAATTGTAAAGACGGTCCTTCAGAGAAAAGTACAGTATCAGGAAGCTGAAGAAGAGAAGACAGAAGAAGAAATAGGAGATAGCTTCAATGGCTGGACTAGTCTGACTCTCGACGCACTCGTGAGGTCAAGAAAGTGGGAAAGATGGCGACAGTTGGTTGTCAAATCGTCAGGTCCTCCTGTGGCTAATCATGGCCGAGGAACTGATGACTGATGACTGATTTATTGATGACTAAGCGGACAGTCAGTAGCAGATGGGGACGATAATGACAAAACTTGTACTTTATTTATCACAGACCGATGTAGTAGGTAATTAAGAATCGAACTAGTTTATGGTGCTTTTGTAACTTATGCAATTGACTGAGGTATTTAAGACCCTAGCATGACCCTGCAGAATTAGGTCATGATCCTAAGACATAGAATTTGCAAAGAGCTAGCAACCACTCCCCTTAACCTTCCATCTTCACAAGGAGTATAAAACGGAAACTTGGCACTCTCCAGATGATTGGGTCTACAGCCTTAACTAGTCTTAAAGAAACTTCAAGTTGAAGCTCAAAACCAAACACCACTCCCCCAGCCCCCAAATTGGGTTTGGCTTGAAAAAACTGCAAGACCTAAGCGTTGCTGAGATGTTCAAGGTTCATGTAGGAGGCAAATTAGTTACATAAACAACTCAGCTTCCTCCCACGCTGGTGTGCAGAGGACAAACCAACATTTTGTTGGGTTTTCTGTACGTGAGAAACATAAACAAAGCACAAAGAACAATATGTTTCTTGTTTCTCGTTCATTTATAGAAATCTGAACATATCCCAGCTCTTGTCTAGTTTACAATTTTGCTTTTGTTTTTTTTTTTCTTTTTGGCAAATGGGAGTAAGGGGTGGAGAATCAATTCACTTCACCCCCTCATTTTCTCTATGTTTCTTTAAGTGACATTAGAAACTTTCTCAGTCCTTGAACATTAAGCGATCGCTAATTTTCATCATTGGGGCCTTATTACATATAACCTGATAATGAGACTGGCCTACTTCGCCCTGGAAAATGAAGCAAAAGAACACCAAAAGTACTGTATTTCCTGACTACTATACATGTTCTAGTAATTTCCTGTGAAAGATCTCGGGGCCAAAAGGTATTAAACGAGTGCAAGACCTTAAAAACTTCAAGCAGGAGCAGAATCAAACATGAAATTAAGCTCATATTCCTGGGAAGCATAAAAGAATTTATCGATATTCTTGGATTGTTATGAAAATTCGCTGTGAACTTTAATTCGTTTTTCTTAGATGTTTACTCATGGCTTGACCTCAATTCTAAGTACTGACGTCACTGAAGACCGCAGCCAGTGGGAGAGCTCGAAGCATTTGCTTAGGAGACGTCTTCCAATCATTGCTACTGTTATAACTTTGCAGTAAGTTGGTCGAAACTCTTTTCCAGATCCCAGTGAAAATAACTCTGTTTACTGTCATATGTTTTGAGAACGGAATGTAGAATGTTGGTTAAAGTTGGAGAATTAGTATTCCATACTGAACTCAGTCCACTCATTGGAAAATAATCTTGCGCTTGGGTTACACCCTAAAACCGCTGTAAGTTATTAGTCTTAAGGAAGAGGGAGCCACCTATCCAGACACGTATCTAGATAGACATTTAAAACGCTGTCATTATCGTCTGCAGAAGTTGTGGGATAAGTGGGAGAAATTCTCTCGAAAAAAAGCTGGACTTTTATGATTTAGGCCTTGGTGACATTTGTGAAATTAATCAAAAAAGTGGCATCAGTGCACGGAACTGCAATTTGGTGAAATTGTTATTCCATCCGCGTTTTCGATTCGGCTGTCAAATGATCAGATTTCCGAAAAACTTGAAGCAACACTTCGAAAAATGGCTTTGGTTGTTTTCGCCTCGCCATAAATTTCAAGCATTGTAAGAATGAAAGATTGAAGCAGGCAGAAAATAAATGGATGAAGGAAGCAGGAGAAAAGGAAAGAAAAGACACAGATAGAGGAAGAGAGAGAGAGAAAGATTCATGTAAAGGACAGAGTGAAAAGACAATGCTGAGACACAAACCCACGACCTTAGTCGGCAGACAGACAATAAAGTCCGCCATTATGGAGTCCTGTTACTACAGGACAACAAAGTGCTTTCTGTAGTAAATAGGTATGTGGTCTTTACCTACAAACTGGTTAAAGGCTAGAGAGATGAAAATAAAATGAAATGTTTGAAATCATTGGCAAGGGCTTTGTATCGAAACATTGTCTAACTTATTGCTCGTCAGTGAGCAGAAAGGACAAAGATTCTACACTGACTGACTTTCAACTACACACGAAACAAAGACAATTAACAGGAAGCATCTCCTTGTTCACCACCACCATGTAGGGTGGATTGTGCAACACATCAAAAGCAAATTTGTTTAAACTCTTCCTGCTTTTCAGTTGACTGCCTGGGATGTTACTATCTTTCTGTTTTCATTTTTTTTTTTCTCTCTTTCATTGTTTCTTTTTTCAGTCCCTTTTGTTATTTATTTATTGTGTTTTCTTTCTGTCTTCTATTGTTTTCCTTTCAACCTTCATTCATTGTAAGCAATCAAAATAACTTTTGACACTTCTCTAATGTTAACTCTTTGCACATTCAATTAATGATGGTCATAAGCAGCACCAATAACAATAAATTAAGGAAAGCAAGCATTGCTAAAGAACTCTTCTCTCTGTCCTCGTTCATTTAACAGAAGACATGATGAAACAAGAAACCAGTTGTGTAATCGAAATGTGAAAAGGAAATTATACACAGTCATGGGTGAATGCAGATCGTGAGAACTACTTAAAACTGCTGAGCGCTGATGTACATCCGGGTTAAAGTTCAAGGTATTTTCTCAGTAAACTGGATTTTAAAGTTAGACAAAAATCAGCTGGACTTTAGTATGCCTTTAATTGCTATATTTTGAGTCTGATGTAGACATAGGCTTTAAGTACTGGTTCATCCTGAATATAATCTCTTGTAATCAACTAAGCCCAGTCATTTAAAAAAAATAAAAACAACCTTTGCACTAGTGTGAGCCTTTAAAGCTGAATCCAAGTAGGTGGATGTATTAGCAAGATTCGATCTTTCTGAATTCAAAGTCATCTTCAAATAGCGCATCTTCGTGTCTTTAACGAACAGGTGAAGGAGAAACTTCAGTAAAACTGCGAACATCTCGTGAAGTCTCCATTCCAAGGTTTTCCGCTTCTTCCCTTGGCTTTGATTTTGATCCCAGATATCCAGAAATCTTCTTACCAGATGCAAAAAATCGCAATTCTTGTATAACTTAATCTGTTTTTGAACCCTTCGTTTTTTTAAAGCTTAATTCCGAAAATATTCAAAACCTCGTTCTTGGTTCTCTGCCCCAAAAAATGCATAACAATATCTACCAGTGCAAAAAGAGTAATGGCTGAAAAACTGCTACATTGGAACATAAATAATTCAGTTTCATTTTTCCTCGAAGGCGTGGAACGACGCCGACTGACCGCTGTGCTAATGTAAAAGTAAATTATCGTCTGCATCGTTTCTTTGCTCTTTCCACATTGTCCAGCACGCACAGAACCACAGAAACAACAAGATTTTCTGTCATGAGCAAGGAAGGAATCAGTGATGCATCTGCTTTACATATCATCTGATTTTCGGCGCAAGTTCATATCAGAAGATGAAGGATGATGATGGCGCAAAACACCACCTGACGGGATTGACAGATGGGTTGCATTAGTGTCTCATCTCCCAAGCCTAACAAACAGTTTCTGATGGATAGTGAGGGAGAGGAAATAGTGATAAACGGATAGAAAGAGAGATGGAAGATAAAGAGAGTCATACAAAGTTATAGAGACAATAAAACAGTTTGGGAGATTAAAAGAAGATAAAGGCAACCAGCGAGAGAGAGGCAAGCAGGTTCAATGCAAATATCATGCAAAACTTGTTTTTTCGGATTCAGAAGATGTCTAGAAACTACAAAGAAATGGTGATAAGATGAGGTAAGGCCGGGAATATTTAAGGTGCCCGATCTGCTGCTTCTCTCCTCTCGTGACACACCCAGTGACAGTCCATGGCATCGTCGGCGCCATTGTTGCGGACTTCCTGGACTGAGTTGCACTCAGGGACATGTTTGGATGGATGGCTGAATGTGTGCCGAGACCAACCCTCGGCCTCTTGTGAAGTTCTCCGCTGTTAGACAGTCAGACTTCCGCTTCAAACAAATCTTGGCTCTCAACAGATTTAACCCTTTGAACGACCTGTAGCATGGATGAGAGCTCCTCGCCACTCGTCTTGCTCTTTCGATATACCTGATAACACTTAACACCGAAACATTTGACACTTGCACAATGGCATCCTTCCACACAACAGTATCAACCACTTCTTGACTGTTTATTTATTGTTGTTACTCTCGCAGACTCTGCTGACATAGCCATTGTGGTCGTAAACCGGAAGCTGTTCTGTCGATAGCCTCGTTCTAGGAGTTAATTGAAAATAATCGTCTGCAAGCCATCCAGGGGATGCAATTCATGGTTGCACTTTGTATTCTTGCCCCTGCATCGTGCAACATTCCCAGGTTGCCGACTGGGTAGAAAGCTGTCTTTTTGTTACATTTGTTGCACTCGGTCACAACATCAATGACAAAACTTCGCTTGTGCAACGAATTTCAATAACATGAGAGTGATTTTTATTTAATAAAAAGCTTCTAAATTTACCATTGTTTAGATAGTTCTAAGTTTTAGAAACATGTTGAGTAGATAGCCTGGTATGCGCTCTATGCATTCTTGCCGGTATTTCGTGCAATAATTCTGAAGTTAAAGGCGGAATGCTGACTAGAAAACTGTTTTCCATTTTCTTTAAACTGCTCTGAAATTTCGACATTACAACACTATATCAATAAATTATGGTGGGAGTGGAAAGATGAATGTTTACTGAAGGTATTTGGTCGGGATAGTGATTCCTCAGAAAAAAAAAAAGTTTGAGTTGTAATGTCTCCTTTTTACTTCCCCCTCCTCTCTCTCTCACGGTGGCTATGTCGACTTGTCGGCAATGTCGCAGACGGCTTTGTGGTAATTGTGTTGTTGTAACAGCAGCCAAAAGAGTAGTAGTTGTGGTAATAGCAGGGAAGATGATGCAGGCTAAGTAAAGTCAGCCTTGTAATCATGGGAAACGAAAGTTATAATCAAAGGGAGAGGGAAGTTATCAAAGGTGGAGCAGGCTGGAGAGGATAGCTAAGATATTGAAAAAGTTCCGAGAAAAGATTGCAGTTAAGAAATAAATTGCGGAGGGTTCTTGTTGAATGTACTTACAGCAGCTTGGCGTGAAAAAAGGGGACTTTCCAGTAATTTTTACAGCTTAAAATGGACACCATTCCTACACCACCTTGTTTATTTGTCGCCATTGTCATACTCATAAAAAAAGAAAGAGCCAGAGAAGACGGACAGAATCAGACGAAGGGAGAAGCAGGAAATCCTAAATGACAGGGACAGAGCGAGAGTGGTAGTAAAAGACTATGTGGGAGTGACAAAGAGAAATTGAGACAGTCTGCGGGAGAAAGAGAAAGTGATAAATACACAGAGAGAGCAACCGAAAGATACAAACACTGAGAAAAGCATACAGAACAAAATTACAAGACATAAAAAAAGACACAAAAAAAAGTGAAAACAACAAACACGTTTCACTCTTATAAAACTGATTTGTTTTAATGTAAATAAAAGAAGAGCCCAACAAATTTCGTTAACTGAAACTGAGAGAAGGGAAGGTAGTAACAGTCACTGCCATCGCTCGGTCCTCCCAACAACACCTACCTCAACCTCCGACCACAACTCAGCTTTATGCGGCATGATGGCAGCACGTGTGGAGGACAACCCACGTTCCAAGCGGCGCTGGATGTCAATGAAGGGTGGGCGCTAACTTTGTTGATCGCTGAAAATCAACCCCTGCCTCTCCCACATGGAAGAAATGTGGACAATTTTCTTTTTTCTCTACATCTTTTTCTCGTTCTCCATCACTTCCAATCGTCTATTTTGCCTGCAGCCAATGCCAGAAGGGTGGGCAGTCTGGTCAGAGGTTGCCAGTGGATGGTAAGAGAAGTGTACACATTCGTGTAGGGTATTTCCAACGATGATGCAAATATGCTTTAAGAAATAAGAAAACAAACTACCGTCCCGCTCTTTCTCGCACAGTCTCTCCCTTCTCCCTCTTGATCAATCCCTACCCACGCATCCACCCACTCATCGGCCGTATTGCTCCCCCTTTGAAAGAAAAAAAAACAGTTCTCGATGCGAGGCATATAGTCTCGCATACAAGTCGCGTGTGTGAACGAGGCCTGCACGCGCTAACCACCACACTACTGTGACGTCATCGTAGTCCCAGTCGCTTCTTCTCTTTCTCTTTCTTGCGCACGATGTCAATGTTGCGGTCCTTCCAAGTGCTTTTTCGCAGCTTGATCGGTCTGTTCCCCACGTATTTACCTGAAATCAAATCATAAAAAAAAGAAACAAATGAAAAGAATTGCATCATAAAAAAAAAATTTAATTTACATCGTCCATCTCAGGCAGCCTTAATGCAATCCATTATCATCAAATTTCTCCTTAAGCATTTCCTCGCAGATCCCATCTGATACCTTTGGGATTTTGATGTTGAAGCTTTGAGCTGCGAATGAGAGCAACTAAGATAAAATATGCCATTGCTGTACTTTGTCACACGTCGTTGCCTTTTGTGTGGAGAAGAGCATGGGTGAGGTGTTCGTGAGCCGTGGGTCGGGTTTTAAGCGACTTACATGTGGTAACTGTGATTATTGTAAGAGCTAAATCATAACTGCCATCCACGTGACTCATTCCCCTTGGCCGTTTGACTAGAAACGCTAGAACATTAAGACAGAAAGAAAGCAGGCAAGGGAACAACGAAAACAATAAGTTGATGTTCATCCTTATATTTATCACTAGATGGCTAGTGCTCCACACGGAAAAATATATATTGTGTGTAAGTGTGTGAGTACGTACGTAAATAAACATACACGTATGTCTGTAAAATGCGTGTGTGCCTGCGTGCCTGTAAGAATGAAGAGTGCTCGCGCACATGATTTCGCGAGTAAAACAGAAAACAGCGAGATGGAGGAGGAAAAGTAACAGAAAATTATTCTTCCTTTTTTTTCCACCCACTCCTGCAAAGGATCTTCGAATGGGAAACATTCCTATTCTGAGAACAGAATCAAGGAAATACAAACTCCAAAAGAAAAATAAGCGATCCTGGAAATCACACTTAACTACCAGCTTCCACAATTAAAACATCAAAATTAAATCCGCAAGGCAGGCTGGGATGGGCAACGAGGGGTGGATGCGGGGGTAGAGAGGAATATTGAATGGCACGCAAAGAAGAGCAGCTCATGTAGTATTACAGGAAAAAGTGTTCCCCTATTTCTGCACAGTGCCTTCCGACCTGTCACGCTTTCCGGTAATTCCACGACCTGTCACGTTTTCCGGTAATTTCTGCGACCTGTCCTCCTTTTTGAGGAAATGCAGGCGCCTTGTAGCTTTTGGATGTGAAAGCCTCTTCATGTCAACAAAGGTGCAGGAAGATCAGCCCAGCCCAGCCAGTCCTGTAGAGTCTCTGAGAGAGAAGACAGGCAGGCAGGAAGAAAGAAATCGGAACTTACAGATCAACCTTGCTTCCATGCCGCCGTCAAACTTCTGGAGTCTTTGTACGGCCTCTCATCTGCCATTCACCCTCTGACTTGAGCTTGCGTGTAAATGATATTTATATATACAGACACACATAAGTTTTGGGGGAGGTATATATGGGGGACATGGTGGGCTAAGAAACTGGAGGAGGCGAGGAGGGAATGTACGATAGCATCAACTTCTGGCATCGCCGACGACGTTCAAAAGCTTCGGTGGTCAACCAACCGAAAATGTCAAGAGATCCCTGGGCAAAACTCGTCCCACGACCAGCGGATTTGGAAGAAGTAAAAAGTAGCGCACGAATGAGAGGAGGAAGAGGAAGGAAAAAGAGGAGGAAGAGGAGATAAGCGATCGAGCGCTAGCATATGGCGCCATTGCAATTTTATTATCTCCCTCCATCAGTCCAGACGTCTTGCTCCCGTTGCCAAACATGACCCGTCAAATCAGAAGGGATATTAAGAGTTCAGGTAATGTACAATATCGATACAGTGACGTCACGCGTACATACGTACATCTAAGTGACTAATCGAATGTCAACAAGGAAATCACAGTTTAAAATGTTTGCAGTATGATGAATGAATAGAAATTAATGTGTCCGACTTCCTCTGCTCGCAATGTGTAAGGACAGCTGTAGGTGCACTCGGTCTTTGACCCATCGGTGTTATTCACAACTAATGTAGACTATCCAAGTTCCCGAAATACCTCTAGGTGACTGGCTGGGTGAAAATGTAGGTAAAGGTGTGGGCTTCTGCTGTCAGTAATACTACATGCAGAGTCCCCATTGAACTGGGGGTAGCAGGACTTAGTGCGGGGGGCTCAGCATCCTATTTTGTTCTGCATCATCGACACCGACTGGTGGTTATTAACGACTCTTCTGGTGGACACTGATGTACGAGGCTGAATGATTCATGGCATAGTCATGTCTGTAGGCGTGTGTCTCCAGAACTGAAGGAGGGAAAAAGAATATCTTGCACAGAACTTTGGCCATGACTATTATATAAAAACTGCCGAACGTTGGTTCATATTTGTCTAATTAATAATGACCTTAAGGGTGGAAAATACACCTTATTAGACTTTCAATAATTTTCCAAAAAAATAACTTTAAAAACGTTTTAAAAATTCCCTTTTAAGAGAATTACAGCAGTAATCAGGCCTTTTAGCGGAATTTGATGCTTACTTTCTTATCGTTTCTGAAACAGACATGTTCTAGAACTATTTAACAGCGAAACATCACTTATTAGACTACAGTCCTTTTCTTAGAAGAGAAAAAAAAACTGAAACTACTATCGGAGAATGAGAAAAACGAATCGTTTCGGTGGTTTACATTTCAACGAGCCGATGTTGTCAGAAATGTTAAAGAGGTTATTAGCAAACTGACTGAAGAGGAATGCCTTCGAGTTTCTAAACATTAAGTACACTATATTTTGTGTGTATCTATAGGTCTAGGAGAAAATTCCCCTTGTTTCCTGACCACCAGTCACGAATTGTCCGCTAAAGGCATCAGAAAAGATGGTCGGAGGAGGAAGGTGAAGAATATCCGTACACGGGACCTTCAACACGCAGGCCTTCCCAGTCGACACAAGAGGATTGAACCCGAGGCGTTCACAAGGGCGTTGTACTTTAAACACTCCTCAACCCTCTTGGGAAGCACACTGCTAAACAGTAGAGTTTCGGCTATTTACCTGCGCTAACCAAACTTTTCAAGTTGTTTTGCTAAAAACAAAAACTTTTAGAAATTCTAAGGGGAGAGAGTAAGTGTGCAGGGGTTATTGTGATATTAAAAAAAAAATCGCCTAAAAGCTATGATAAAAGAATTATCCATCCCCCATCCCCACCAACTTCTATTAGCTACGCAGAGATAATTGGATAACACAGCTGTCACGCCAGAATCCAGATGAACTACCTCTGGTTTGCTGGCTTAATACTTCTGCTTGATCCTTTTGCCATTTGCCTCCTATAAAACAAACTTACACCTGACATGTACTAGTCACCTAAGCTGGAAAAAAATTTTAAAAACTATGGAAAGAAAGAGTGAAAATAAAAATAAATAAAAGAAATCAGTAAAGAAACGTTTTTCTTAACGTCAGATCGTGGTTTGGTTGTTTTTTTTTAAGTTCATCAGCTGTCGATAGGATAAATCACGAGTGGATAGGCACTTTCTTCTCAGCCACCGAAGGGAGATATTAAAAAAAAAAAACGATATCGATGTCTTTCAAAATCCCGCACAGTCCTGCTGTCTGCTCAAAGACAGTGCCGCCACCGCAGTCTGCCTCCCCCAGTCACCCTGACGGACCCTCTCTGTCACCCAACCCCATCCCCCTGACACACACACACATATGATGTGAATCCCGGCAATGTAGTCGACCACCAGAATCATCTACATCACCTGCCTGGTAAACACTCTCCCACCTCCCTTCCCGTTCACAAGAACCTCCTCCTCCTCCTGTTCTTGCTACACATTATTATCATCCTCCGCGCACCTCCACACACACCCCGCTACCCACATCCCGCCATCAGTGTCCTATCCCGCTGGTTCCTCGCTACAAACAAAAAACAAGAAAACAAGAAATCAACCATGCTGGGGCTAAGTCTGCAGCTATAACAGGTTTTAAAGTGTGATTTTTGAGACTCCGGACATCGAAAACTACCAGCAGAGAGACAGAGAAACAATAATAAAACAGCATCATTTCACTCCTTGTTTTCCTCCCACAACCACCACCACCCTTACATATAACGGCCCAATCTTCCATTACTCACACCACCACCACATTTTTCCACCGTTCCCACCTTTTCCCCCAAACTCTCCATCCCAGGGTTTTCTAGAGAAATTCAAATGTGTGTGTGCAAGTAAATCACAGTACTGCGCGGGCGACTTGCAACAGATACGGACAAGGGGAAGAAAGGAAGGGGGAAGAAAGGGGGGAAGAAGGGAGTGGAGTGGGAATTGGCATCAAGCCATTTAAAACCATGGCTCCAGCAGGCAAGGTGCAACCGCCGTGAAAGCCAACAACCTGTGCGACGGCAGCTCTGCCGGGTGGACCTTACCTAAACGGCTTGTGTGCAGTTGATTGCGTTAAGGTAAGCAGGTCCTTCATTTTTGTACGTTTGATAGAACGGACAGAATTAAAACACCTGATAACTAAAGTGATGATTAACAGAACTTTTATTACTAGTGAAGCAAGCAGTCAAGATCGTATATTGTTTTTTTATTGTGATTGCTGTCAGATATCCAAAGTCTCAACACCCACCCCTCGCTCTTAATACAACTGTCGTGGGCAATTATTGTGGATCGTTCGCTAATAAGTTTACAAACGAATTTCTTTTTCACACACAGACACGCATCTCTGACATACTTGACAACTATAGCGATCAGTACATAAAGAGAAAAACGATCAAAGAAAGATTTTTTTTTTAAATCAGTGAACAAGCTAATGGTGGGAAGGACTATCACCTTCACGATAAAAATAATAATGATAAAAAAATAAAGAATCGGTGAACGAATAAATGATGGGAATTGTCGAGAGCAATACCGCCTGCACTAGAAGATGCGAAAAATAAGAGGGTGTGCGCGACACAACTCTTTACAAGAATCATATGATACATAATATCAGCGACTATCCCATCTAGAGTACAAACTAAGAAGCACACTTAAAGAGACAGAAAACAACACTTTCATATTTCTTTCCAACATTGGCAAATGCTTGACCCAAAAAATGCTTTCAATTTGGTGTGAATAGTAGGCAAGACTTCAGCCAAGTTTGAATGTAGGAGAAATTGCGATTTTGCGAAAAACTTGACGAAAGAAGTACACAAATTTACAAAGCAATGCACATAGAAGTAACATAAAATGACTGATCTAAATAAAATGCAGTTTCATGGGGCATGACCATACTGGGAAATAAGTACAGTTAATATTTCCTGCATACCATTGTAGCTTTCTCATACATCTTTTGATGCATGGGATCAGAGACGAGAAGAACAGGATCTGACTAACCCACCGCAAGCAAGCTGACACCAACATTTGATGTGAGCTGTTACAGAGAGCCATTAGCTATGTACCTTATTGTCAAATTCAGGTGTTCAACGAGCATACGAGATGATGGTCGGTCGTCGGTTGGTTGGTTTACCCCGTGCCGGCAACTAAGGCTATATCATGGCGAGAAAAAGTGATGATACTTTAAAACGTTTAGTAAACATAAACCCCAAGCTGATATAATAACAACATTCTCAACAATAAAAGCCAACATAAGGAGCAAGAATAACATAAAAGAGGATAGTCCTAGTCCATATTCAGCTTCAGTTTTCTTACCCATGTACAAATAGAATTGATACAGGTAACTGGTCTTCGAATCACACCTGTATCACGTCTTGAATTCCTATTTTATTGGGTTTTTTTTTTTAATTTATTGCTTCATTGTGTTGTATCCCTTGAATTTTATCAAGAGTTCATCAACTGATTGTTGTTTGCTTGGGTTTCTTACATACTGAAAGCATCGATTGAAGGGATCTGTTCTCGGAGGCATCTCTTCATTGTTTGCAATGTGTAATGCATTACTTATAACTCAAAGCAATTCTGAGACATCACATTAGCAACACATGACACCTGGAGATCAGGTTCAGTGGACTAGTAGTCCCTCAAGGATGGAACCACATGATATCCCATGACAAAATTCATTCTCAAGAGCACGGATTTCTTGGGCATCAGTTTGGAAAGGAATTCTCTTCTGCTACATGTACTTTGCTCATTAACAAGAGCTATCAAGCCAGAAAAATCACAGGATTTTTGAAACATCTCAAAGGCATTGGTTTTTTTTTCCGGTCATTGTTGCATCTATTTCTAAAACACGAAAGATAAAGGCAGGTGGTCTTCAAATCGAAAATTTCTGTCGATCTGACAATGAAACTAAAGAATACATATCAAAACCAGTCTTATTTATATAAAGTCAGTAACATACTGAATGGTTTCATACAAACATTTGACTGCTCTGTGTTGTTTCAATGGCATCTGGAGTCCATTTAAAAGTATGGGACAAATAAGTCCCTTGGTCCTCAAAGGGTTGAGAAGAAGGAAACGAGTGTCCTTGTCGCTGCTATTTATATCGGCACAGCTAATAATCGTTAATTTTTCATCATGTTAAGAACTTCGTAACTTGACCTCTTGTCCTACGGTGTTTGCAAATTTTGGCAATCGTTGCCATGGAAATAAAATTTAATATCAGATCATGATTCTGAGTAACAATTTCTGTAGGAAAGTGTCAAAGTCCTAAAGCATTTTTACTCCAGCTTCCCGCTCCAACCATAAAGTGAAACCTTTGTTGACCTCTGGAGTCTTTCACATCGTGATCATTATTAGCTAAGGCGGCTGCAGAGATGACTCGCACTCGAACACACACACATGGACGTTAGTCTGTTAGACGATACACCGTTATCCCGTTTGAAGCAAAGATGAGATGGAAAGAGCGTGTGTGGGATGGTTGGAGGGGAAGACAAATGTCTGGTTGCTGCGTGCAGCTGTCTACTAATGAAACGTCACTAATGTAGCTAATGGTGTGGTATTTCACAGTTCGTGCCCTCACGAGGGTTGTAGGAAGTTCACAAAGGCTGAAATACCTCGCGTGAAAACGCGTTAGAAGCCGAGAAAGACCGTGCTTTCCGGTCCCCACTTGGATGCTAACAAAATCACTTTCGCCGACACCGTCCTGTCGCCACGCTTCACCTGCTCCGTGACAGCTGGGTACACAAAATGTTTTCCTGTCATGACAAACCCTTGTTAAAAACGTGACTTTCATGTTTCACATCGGAGTGCTTGTAAACCTTCAGCTTAGGTCTTCGATAAATACAATTTAAATGATTAAAAATTTTAGAAATAAAATTAAATCAATTGAACTAGCCGATAACTCATCTAATCTCTGAACTAATGTAGCCCAAGGCTAGAAACCATAGGCTTAGTACAACTAAACAACAAACAAATAAACAAAAAGTCGCCAACAAGTCTTTTCACAACAACAAAAGAGTCCTTCACCCTGCTCCCAGGTTGATGAGACGAATGAAAAATGCCTTTTAGGGAGTAGGCGGTAAAAAATATCAGAAGGGGATGGCAAAAATCACACGTTATAAAAGCAGGTTCCACGTCTCAAACAACGGCAAATGACCATTAAATTCAGAAGCTGGTCCTAGGAGTCCTGAAATATGAGGTCCGACACTGACTTTTGTCTCCCGAGTAAAGAATGACAAATCACTCCATCCCCACCCCAATTCCACCTCCCATCCAAAAAAAAAGTCGAACAAGCCATAGTTTTAGGGTAGTGTAAAATAATGTGGGCACCAATTTGTGGAAGATGAATGCATGTGCACAATAAATTGGATGGTGTTGTGGAAAACAGCTATGGTTAGTACGAGCTTGAGGCAAGGAGAGATCACAGTTAAGGGGTTTATGCGGTGAATACAAGTGGGGAGGGGGAACAATCGTGAGATGGCAGCGTAAGGGGAAGGGTGGGATCAAACATCAAGTATCACACGCAAATACCGATGAAGACAGTCTAGACGCCTGTAAAGAGTCTCTTGATAAGAGCGGGTACAATGCTTTGTCCAGAGCATCCATGTACTGTATCATCTTTTGTCAAGCGCATGTATCATCCTCTGAGGAAAAAAAAAAGCGTTTTCTAGCCCTCCCTCTCCCACCTCGACCGGCTTGGACGATGAATGCGAAAATGCAGTAAAGCCGCAACCCATCAAAACAGTTTTAACTATGGGTTTGGTTTTGCTGAAGTGCTGCCATGAGAAGAGAATGGTTTCTGTAGTAAAGTTGTGGATTCCATTCTTGTTGAAATAAACTGACTTTTGCAAACTTTAAATTGTTCCAAAAAAGATTTTCCTGTTTTTGTTTAAAGTTTTTTTGGGGGTAGGGGGTTCTGATTTCAAGTCATTATCTCGTGAAGTGTGCATCTAGAGTTACGGCATAAATTTAGGCTTCTAGACTGAGTAAACCAGACCCAAGTTAACTTGCAGAAGTTCCCGATGGCTGATGCATCCACTATACGTATATATATATAAAGACAGCGACCTGATAGTGGTGGCCATGATAATAACTAGGATGAGCACCAGCTTAACAACAACGGAAAAGCCTATGATAATAAGACGAGGCTTGCGACGACGATGACCACACAACGACATACATGCCTGTCGGTTCTGCTTTCCAGATGAACATGCCAACAGCCCACCCGTTCGCCCTGCCCACCTCGCTGCAAGGTCCGGTCCTGCTGCTGGCTACACTGCTCTTCCTCCCGGGGTACCCCGCCTCTTCTCTCAAGCCCATTCACCTGCAGCGCCGTCACAGCTTCTTCCGCTGTACGGGTTGGGGCCCGGATGCTCTAACCTGGACTACGCCTTCCAGCCCGTCGGCAAAGCGCCACCTACACACCACAGAGTCTCATCCGCCCTGGGCTTCCGGCAAGAGTCAAGGTCGCGGTCAAGCAGCGCCCTGCGCCCCCTCGACTACGGCCTCAACTTCTTCTTCACTTCAGGTTAGGATCGACTTAGGTGGACGTCTTCACATTAGGTGGCCCACTTATTCTGTCCCGATTACGCCGCTCTTACGGCTAAACCAGTCTAGTTCTTTCCTTCCTGATAAGCCCCTTTCTCTCTCTCCTTCCTCCAGACCTTTAAATAAAGACTGGTTGTCGCCGTCCATTGCTCAATTTCCTACTGAGCGGGTATGCCAAAGGAATGAAGATCACCATCATCCAATGCTATGCACCGAACAAATGCAGCAAGGAAGAGAAAAAGAAGACTTCTACAGTTCCCTGCAGTCTCTGCTTGATCGCACACCTAGAAGAGATCTGAAGATCATTATGGGGGACCTAAATGCCAAAGTGGGAGATGATGACACCAACAGGGAACTCATCATGGGAAGACTTGGCATCGGCACCTGCAAAAAAAAAAGGGAGCTCTTCACAGACTTCTGCAGTTTCAATGACCATGTCATAGGTGGCACTGTGTTCCCACACAAGAATATACACAAGACAAACTTAAACTTCCCCTGATGGCAAAACCAGACTGACCATATAACAGTTGCTCGAAAGTGGAGGAGTCTTTAAGATGTCCGAGTGAGGAGAGGTGCAGACATTGCTTCAGACCACCACTCTACACCCCATCTGGAACTCCCGAGCATTATCCTTCAGCAGTAAGACCCGCATCTTCAACACCAATGTGAAGGCAGTCCTACTGTATGGTTCTGAAACCTGGAGAGTGACAAAAACCATCAACAACAAGCCGCAAACCCATGCCACTATTCTGCCTGAAAAGATCTGCAACAGCAGCCAGTAAAAAAGAAACAACCAGAATGCCACTAGCCAAGACATCAAAAAGCGCAAATGGGGCTGGATAGGACACACCCTGTGCAAGCCAGCTGACACTATTGCCAGGCAGGAACTTGAATGGAACCCTCAGGGGAAAAGGAAAGTTTGGAGACCAAAGCAGACTTGGAAAACAACAGTAGAAAAAGTGAGACAAAGGACATCGAAACCACATGGGCCCAACTGAAGGGGGCCGCCCAAAACCAAGTCCGCTGGCGAGGTGTTGTTGCGGCCATATACTCCTTAACTGACCAACAAGGAATAAACTAAACTCATTCAACACATACTGATAAAAGAAATGAGAACCTCGTTTCAACTGGGAAGAAACCCTTCCCATCCCACTTTTATGGCTAATTTCCTGCCTCTACCTATCAGACCTCTGCACCTACATCTATGGATGGATGAACAAAGCAAAGTGCATGGAAGCAAAGAAAAACATGTTTAAAGGAAATGGCAAGTGACGTGGAAAAATTGGTTTAAATCATAAATACTGAAATTTCAGACTGCAAAACAAATGTTTATTTACAATCACATCTAAAACACAGATCTTGTGCAGCAAACTGGGCAACTACAGCACTGGAAAACCAGTCTTCTACCCTACAGTAAAGCTGTTCCGAAGCAAGCTGCCCTCAAGCAACAGCACCGCCTAAGTAAAATTATTTCCGTTTTTCTGCACTAAAACGCTTCATTTGAGTTCAGTCATTACAATGCAGCAGGCACTGATGTTCACAAAATGAAATAACTGCTATCCCTCTGTCAGCAGGCCATTCCTGGGGAGCCAGTGGTAAACGGGGGGCACCTTCCCAGAGTGAATGGAGCAGAGACTCAAAACTTCCCCACTCTGGACATCTTGAGAGGTACAGTGTCATCCCTGCCATAAGTGATATTCACCTTGTTGCCATTTTGAAAGCAGGAGGCTATATGAGCTTTCCTTACTGTACATCAATAGCAAGAGTGAATATTGCAAATTTCTGAAAATTAGTGTGGTTTTGGGGTCAGGATAGTGCTGCACCACATGCATGCAAAGGTTCCAGTACTGGTAGTCAAAAAAAATACCTATATTCTATATTCTTCTTATAAACAAAGGATTTCTTAATGTTTGTTTTAAAACCTTTCATCTGATTCCAGAAGCACGCCTGTTTCACCTTTATCCTACCAACAAATGACATCACCAGACTTCCCACAATCAGCCTGATGGCATTCTTACAAAAGCCTCACACCAAGGGAACACAAGAGGTTTCACGCAACAGATTTGACTGGATCACCAAGTGTTTCTATTACCTTATGACTGTGATCTACCTTGCGAAAGTTGCAAATGTAGATATATACTGGTGACAAAAGGGATTGGCAAGGACCTCACACAGTTAAGGCTTTTCAGCTTTTCATGTTACAGCATTATAACCTGCTGCACTGATCACCTTACCTGGATACATTAATGAGAATTTTCCATTTTCAGACACCCAGTTTACATCCTAGTTTATCATGCCTGGCAAGACACTTGAAGCTGGTTTCAGATCAATTTTTGTAATTTTCTTCTGATAAGTAATTTAAGAAAATTAGCTGTGAGATGGAGATGCTAGCTTTGCAACGTTGCTAAGTTTTTAACAGAATCATCAATAAGAAAATAGTCCACAGAAAATTATTTTAAGGTTGTTCTTCTAATAAAAACTGACTTTCTATCAAACAGTTTATAATGTGCCATTATTCTGCTTTGTATTTGCCTTATTTGAGTTATTTTATGTTCACAAGCATCTTTGGAAAAGCCCTTTGAGTGGCTTTGATAAAAGAGAAACCTGTTTTGTGCTCACATAATTTGTGATATCTTGTTGCTGGTAATTTAGCAAGGCAAAATTCACGAATCCTAACTTTTACCATGCAAGCAATTTTCCTGAATTACTTTAAATTTGCTTTCACCACTCCCATAAATTCTTTATTTTAATATTAAACATTTTATTTTTATCAACACACAATTTACACTTTTTGTTGTATATTATTCCCGACAAAAGACAGAGAGCCCACTATTAAGAGGGGAACGAGAACTGCTCTTAATGGGAGGCTAGGGAAAAAAAACATAAGACTAAAAAAGCTGTTTTACTGAAAACAAAGAAGGATAAACATTATTTTTAAAATAAAAACACTTTTACAGGTGAAACAGTAAAAAACTTTCTTTTCATTATATCAGTTCAACACATATATTTTATCTAGGACATCCATAAAAGATTTCTGGACATACCATTTACAAAGAAGTTGCTGCATGCAGCAGGTACAACAAACAGGGACAGCAAATACTGCATGCATTTTCTTGATGCTTAAGAAATTCATTGAATGCTTTGACATAACTGCTTACCTTAGCAATGGAGGATAAGAAAAGTTAAAATTAAACCATATATGCACTGCCAGTGTTGAATCAATTGTTATAGGTATTTTCATATTACAATGATGTTTTTGTTTGTAAGCTAATCTTACACAGGCTCATGCTATGTGTGTTTAAGTGCTTTGTAGAGATTTCACTAGCTCCACTAATGAATTTAGCTCAGATTGCTAGAAATTAATCCAAAACTCCTCTTCTCATATTAACTGATTTTGTAGTAATACTAGAAGATAGCATACTGAAAGAGGAGAAGGGGCAGCATTTTCTACCCCTCAAAAAGAAAAACGTATATCATCTTTTATCATAAAACATCTGATTTAGTGTAAATAAGATGCTTACTCAATAGAGATTTATAATTTCCTATCTTTGATTTTAAAATTAAAAGTAATTGTCTGGGTCTTTTAAAGTTTAAAGTTTTTTTTTTGTTTGCTACATGAGACAGTATTGTAATTGACGGTGACCTGGGAATCATTGGTTTGTTTGCCTAGGAAGCCAATAACACCTGATTCACCACTGGGACAAACTCTTTTCACTTCTTTTTTGCTGCTACCATGATGTTGAACTTGGATTTAGGATATGCAATGTCAATGGTGAATAAAAATGTCATATTCCTTCATCTTACACTGACAGTTTCAGCGGGGTAAGAGTAAAATTCAAGGAACTCCTTAAATTCTTTGAGTTCTTTAATGTTTATTTTCCACTGCACTAGCTCTATTGGATGACTGAATATTTCAAATTTGCAACAAAATATTGACAATCATAACTCTAAAATGCAATGTTCAAAGGAAACCCAGAAATGACAAGGGTCCATCTAAGTCCAGTCATATATACACATTGAATGTAATCTGTTTCCATGCATTGTATGGTAGTCCTTGTTATCTAAGGTTTCCACATGCAATAACAAAAATCTTCAGACTTAATGGGCCACTAAGGGAAAAAAGTCATCAGTTGAAAATGCTAGACTTTAACCAAGCAGTCCAAAATCTTAGAATACATTTTTCTAAATCTCTCTTCCTCTTAAAATACAAAAACAAAACAAAAAAATAAGTGCACACACACACACACACACACAAATTCAAAATAGGCACAAAAGGTGACCAGCTCGAAAGGTACTCACCATTCATTTCCCTCATAGCCCTAGTGAAATCTGCAGGGTCCTTGAAGCTGACAAACCCAAAGCCTTTGGTTTTGTTTGTGCGACGATCACGAATCACCTTTGCCTTCTGAAAGGTAGGATACTTGCCAAATGCCCTTGTGAGAACTTCATCAGTGACTTCATTTCCAAGATCACCACAGAACATACGAAAATCATCTGCAAATGTAAAAGGATTTCCATTACAGAAAAGTTTATCACTAACATTTGTCAAAGTTTTCACAATTTTCATAAAAAGCTATCTTACTGCACATTAAAAAAAAATATAGCTCAGATGAAAGTCACAGTAGGTTGCCTTGATTCAATGATTAATCAGTAACAAAATCTCATTACCAAAATTCAATCCTTCACTTAACTATTACAGTTCATCTTAACTCAGTTCAATAACAATCTTATAATTAAATAGAGAGTGGTAGGAGGACATGCAGATAATTATCTGTCATTTTCAGTGGCCCACCCCCTTGCAAATCCCTACTGTTTGTCCAGTCTCACCGGGTTTGGCAGGTTTATTCTTTGTTTAGTCTCCAGGAGAGTTATAGGCTATGCCGACAGGTGTCCAGAGCATGTTTATTTTTCATTATTATATTCTACCTTAAAAATGTTGCTGGTGGCTCCAAGTAAAAGAGAAGAAAATTATTAAGCAAAGTCAAATTGTAACACATCTCTACTACACCTGGCAATCTTCAACAACAATGTAATTTGAAATGGTACCAAATGACAGAAGGAAAGAGAGGATGGAAGATTGTAGGTGCGCAAGCAAACGAGTTGAACTGCAGCTGGCACCACAACTTTTATTATTCTTTCCACCCTCCCAGCAAGAAGTGGACAGATGTGTCTCTTGCCTCCCCTCTGATTTAATGCCATGTGCACTGAAAGTCACTTAAAGTAGCGAATAATCGTAACTGAATTTGTGCATTTCCCCTTGTCAAGGTGACTCAGCGTACTGTGAAGACCCCAAACTGGACTTCTGTTTACCATACAAGAAACAGAAGCAACAGCATACACAAGTAACCATAGCAATAATGAATAAATTGTATGGACAAACATTAGGAATTAAGCAAGGGGTGGAAAAGTAGAAATATTTCTTAAAAAAGGTGAGTTTTGAGGAGTGACATGGAAATTTAGATCCATTTTATGAGAAGGGAGCAGAGGATTCCAAATGGTGGAGCTAGAGAGGGAGAAGAGATGAAACTCTCATTGTGATTACTGAGCAAAATTTCAAACTTTATCATGTTATCTTTTGGACCATTGCCAAAGACAAAAAAAAAAATTTGGTGCAATGCATCATGGACTAGCTGTGGTTTTGAATCTTGGCCTTAAAAGTGTGTGCCAATACCTGATAGTTTACCACCTTACAATAGGCTGAGCGTTGGTCTTGTTAGGCTGCTAGCAGTCCATTTTATACACAATCCATGATAAGACTAAGTAATAAAGGTAATAGTAAAGTCACAAAAAGTGCTGCAATCTTCACAAACCTTGATCCCACTCAGCTAATGTTGGATCCTCCCATGTGGTTCCTGCTGCCAGCCGCACAAACTTTTTCTTCTTTTCTTTTCTCTCACGCCTGGTGGGCATGCTTACATCAGCATCAATCTCCATGTCTGCCACTGTTATATCTTCTGAACTTTGCATCCCTGCTCCTGGTGCTCCTTCATCATACATGTTTGAGGTTGAACCATCAGGATATGCAGCAGGGCCAAAGACTCCAGAGTCACCAGGCTTCTCCTTTCTGTCGGACTTGCCACCTTTCTTAGAAGCAGCAGGTGTGGAGCTCTCTGATCCTTTTGAAATGTTCTTCACAGGGGGTGCAGAGTAGATGATTTTTGATTTGGCTTCAATCGTAGCTGAGTTGTTTTGCTGCCCATCCATAGGGTAACCAGGGCCACCCATGTTAGATCCATCGCCACCACCCATCATATGGTATCCTGGCTGGTGATAAGGACCACGAGGAAAGTCCATTGGTTGAACCATGTGCTGAGGTCTAAGCATTGGGTGTTGATGAGAGAAGGGGACTGGCATCATGTGTCCATGGCCTGGCATGCCATGGGGCCTGTGATGGTCCATGTGTGTCATATGTGGATTCATGGGAGGCCTGTGCCGCAGCTGTGGTGGAACAAATGCTGGTGCCAGGATGGGAGGAGGTGGCGGAGGGGGTGCCATCATGGGTGGAGCTTCTGAGCTATACTGGCTCTGATCTTGGCCAGGCTCAGGGGGTGGAGGAGGAGGTGGTGCCAAGGCAGCTAAAATCAAAATCAACCAATCAACTGACAGTTCACAATCTTCTGTGTCATACAAAGACCACTTACACAGGACATATTCTAGTATTTGCAACAACTACAGCATTCTCCCACTAGATAAAACATGCAGTGAACCCACTGCTCTTAGTCTTAGATCATAGTCCAAACATGTGCTGAGGTACATGCAACTACACTACATTACCAAGATGATACACCATTTATATCTTCTGAAAACACAAAAATATCATATTATTCATGTTTTATAAAGTATATATAATTATATAAAGAGCATACAGCTTTGTGGAAAAGTTATCTAGATGAAGTAATAAACAAATATTTAGAAACACACATGAAAGATCTATTCCTGATGTGGCTCCCAACGTCTGCTGGTTAAATGACTGTGAGACTGTCCCAGAAGCTGGGGGTGGGGGAGGTGGCACCAAGGGCTGATCTGTTTTTACGCCAGATGACTCCTGCCTCAGCTGTCGGAGTTGTGCTTGGACTTGGTCAAACGTCCCTGAGCTAATGATCATGCCTGATGTGCCTTGTGGCTCATCATTTGGAGATGGAGCAATTTCTTGCTCAAAGCTAAGACAGGAACAAGGAAAAAAATGAAAAGGTATAGTAAATACAACTTTTGGATACTCTCTCTCTCACACGAGCACATACACACACACACAAACATACGCTTTGGGTGGTGGCGACTGTTAGCTATTGGTTTGTATTTGTTGCATTGTTGTAACAACAGTCAAAATAGCAGTAGTTGTTGTAGTAAAGGCTTCTGAATTTCTAGCATTGCTAGTCTGTTATCAGAAAAATATAAATATTGTAAACGTTTGGATAAGGTCACCTCTGATCCTCCTTTAGTGTAGAGACACAAACACTTCAAGCTTTCAGTACAACATATTTCTATAATCTGCTTTCAATTTATTAGTACATCTTTACATACTCTCTATTAAAATTGATACAAGAACAGATACCAGATCACATTGGCATACTCCAAGTGTGGACACAATACAGCTTTTGAAAAGTCTCCTAATGTAAATAACAGAATGTTCTCATAATATGAACCCATCAATTTGCCTTACTTAAAACTCTTTATAAATTAGCAACAAATGACATCTCGCGAGTAAAAGCACTCACATAGGTTGATATGGAAGCCAGTACAAGCGGGGGCTGGGAGGAATACATAATCCTAACCCTCACCTACACTTAACCCTAACGCCAATTTCAGCCCCCATCACTCCTTTTTCCGCTTCGAAAAAAAGTGTTACGGCATTTTGTAACTTCCTAAAGTAAAGCAGTACCCTCAGATTCTGACCCATATTCACCTGTAATAAAATACTCTGGTTTATTCATTCATTGTCAACAAAACAGGAGATTTGCTGGCCTGCTGCGTGCCGGTAATGTAAGCTAAAATACAGACGCCCGTAGGTAGCAATATTACTAGCTTTATCTATCTATATAAAACTATACACATAACACAGCGAAATACAATTAAATGTTATAGTCTACGTCGATAAAAAAGAAACACAGCAATCAATACCGGTTCATCTCCGCTTCCATCTCTTTGAGACGCTGCTCGCTGATCGACGCCATGATGAAGTTTTCTAGGATGCACTTTCATTTGCGGCTTGTCCCTAAAAACACGGAAAGGGCCTTTAAGTGATTATATTGGATGAAAATGCAAAATTATTTTCACATGGTATATTACAGCTCAAATATGACGTTATCTTATTTGTGGAAGTTTTAAGATGAACTGTCTTTACGACATACCTACTCTCGGTCAAAATGGCTGGCAGGATTTTGCAGGCTGGAGTTGAAAGCATGATATCTAAGTTTTCAAGGTGTGCGTTAATTCCTTTAAACATCTTACTACGTGTGTTATATAAATTAGCTATTTTTCTTCTAATTTCAACCTGTGTCTGTTCATAAAGTTTTATTAGTCTGTACATCGCAACCTTTAATTGGTGCCCTTTATCATCAGGGTGAGCCAGTCTTCTGTTAAATTATACGTTTATTTTCGAAATGTAAACATCGATGCTAAGACTGTTATAGATACGTATTGTAAAGATTTTATGTTTTTACTGTCTTCTCGTTTTTCCAAATAATTTCAGATTGGCTGTACAGAGTTTACAAGCAGTGCCAGCCCAGGGTCATCGCTGTATTCACACCCATATATCACCATTACTTTTTCATGCATCACAACAGTTGTGGTGAGAAGTATTTTGTTATTCAGTACATGCGAAATGATTTCTTTAAGTTGTGAAACAAAACTAATAGCATGATAATTTTTGAAAGTTTTTATATTTCCTTTTCAAAAGTTAATATTCATGAACAGTTGATTTTGCTTATAGACATATGCACCTTCAGGATCAATTTATAACTGTTACAATGGAGGCTATTTCTGGACTGTCGACCAGGCTGGAGAGACAATGTTATAAAAGCAGTATCACTCTACTGTAGGTGCACATGACACAGATGAGTGATGTGACAGTTGCTTCAGATTTGTAGTATTTCAAGGTATTTTTCAAGTTTCATTGTGGCTGCTCATTGATTAAAAGTGTTCATGTGTGTGTGTATGAAATAGGGCTGAACCAATGAAAAAGAAGAGAAAGCTGGATCCAGCTATTGCCCAAGCACGTGAAATGAAGCGAAGAAAGAAAATTGAGAAACAAATGAAACGACTGGAAAAGTATGGCCGGAGACTAAAACCTATTGATGAAATAGAGGGGGAACCCAAATTGAAGAGAGAACTCACGTAAGTGCTGTTATATTAAATGGTGTCACTAAAATATCAAGCAAAATAACAATGAAGGTAAGCCATGTGAATATGTTTTCCCCTCAGAAGTGTATCAATGGAATCTGAGTAAAAGGCATAATAGGAACACTCTTTTCCAGAAGTACTTTCAAAATTGGTGTTCAAGGCATCTCCTTTGCTTTAAATAATGTTTTAACTTTATATTTAGCTGAAATATCGGCAATTTTAGATACTAAATATAGTAAATCCTCATTTAACCTTTGGCTGCTTATATGTTAGCGCGCCCACTGACCGAATATTAGGTCAATGGAATGTTCTATTTTTTCAAGCTATGCTTCAGTCCTCAGTGCCAGGAATTGATAATTGAAAAGACTAACTTTTCTGTCCTTCACTTTGTGTGATCTTACTTCTTTACTTCATTACTGTGTTGTTGTGTCTCTGTATAGTTGTATGTTCTGATCTCTGTATGTCTGCTGTTTATTTTACATCTATATTTGTATATTTATGGATGATTTGCTTTTGAGAGCACACAAAGCTGGTAAATGTACTATACGTGTTTTCTTATTACTTGGTGCTTTCAGGTTATATGCTGTTTCATACATGTAATAAATGTTCTTCAGTAGAATAACTGGTTATATGCTGATTCATTTAATAATGCATTAATTCAATCTTTAAAATACTGACTAAACCTCTCTCCAAACAGGTTACGTGCACGAGAACTCCCTCCCTTAACACAAGAAGAAACAGAATCCCATGCTTTGCTTCAGAAACAGTGGGCAAGGTACAAATTCAGACAGTTTGTACAAGAGGTTCATGCAATCAGTTCTATCCTTCAAGAACAGGATAGAGCACTTGAAGAGCTGAGGTTTGAATCTCCAGAACTTTACCAGATGGCTATTCAGGTAAATTGCCACCTCGATATAACATTTACAAGAAGAAAAGTACAATAGGCATGATTACTAGCATCCATTATATAGCAAGCCGGCTGATAGAGGCGGTAACATTTTGTAAATAATATAAAAACGTTCTTTTCACTAAATTCCTCCTCTATCTTGCACAATTACCCACTGAAGCAAAATCTTGATAAAAGCAGCTTTTAATTATAATAAATGCAAAATTTGTAAAGAGCGTACTCATACTCCTAAGGAGCATGATCCTAACACTTAAGAACAAGAATGAAACATGGACAGCATACGAGGGACAGGAAAACAAATAACATATGAGTTGGTAGTGGGCTTAGGCAGAATGTAACGGCACTGATCTTGCATTGTTCATAATAGGCAGACTGACAGACAGCTGTAACTTGTTTAGCAAGAGTCATGTCTGCAGTGACAATGAATCCCAGATTCGTGATGGAGGATGCAAAGGTGATGTTGGCTTCGGCCACTTTGATTTGACTTGGTGGACAAACAAGTGAAGATGGATTTCTTCTTCCTGAACATGGGCTTCCGTTTTATCATCATTGAGTTTAAGTTTGTTTGACACCGTCCAGTCTTTGACTTCATTAATGCAGACTTCTATGGTGCTGGTAGCAGAGGGAGACTCAGCTGGTGAAGTGGAGCAGTACAGCTGCGTATCATCAGCATATGATTGATGAGAAACGTGAGACTGGACGCATGATGAAAGTGGCTCCCTACACAGAATAAACAGAACTGAGCCGAGTACCGAGCCTTCAGGGATGCCACAAGAAAGTGGAGATGGGCAAGATGTTT